>NW_027316056.1:30674988-30864988 GCF_026437365.1 Eucyclogobius newberryi | reverse complement strand
ATCACGTTGGGACTCACGTTACAAGTACACATTAAAATGCAACAATTTCGACCCCATCCCCGACATTTACTTTGAATAAACCGCCTATCATTTGACAGATGACAGCGTTCACCTCTTCCAATCACACATAATAAAACATTAAGTCCAATTGCTCTTATTGCTAATACATAACCTCATTCCAAAGTATTGAATTAGCCGCGGTTCGCTACACCTTTTAATGAGTGCTGCGTTTGAAGCCGTAAAGAGTGTATCAAAGCGGCGATGATGACCATAAGAACCAAGTTGGGGTATAAATATTTGAAATGATGGGGCATATCTATTCACACTTGTCATGGAGGAGTTGGAAATGTGCTTTACCTTGATGTTGTCTGATTTATGCTGCAAACCCCGAGGTTATCCCAGTGAATTAACAGGCATCAATAAGGAAAGACCATCTCCCCTCTCCCAAAAGTGATAATTACCAACATCGCTATTGATTTGGGTATTGATGCATAGCTAATTGTTTTCTCAGTTCTTTATTTAATTTCAGTTCTGACCTTGGAAGCAGCAGCGCTCTTGCGATACGTACGGATTGGCACGGCACAAGTTGGCAAATTGACGTTATCCGATTGCGTTTTAACGTAGCCTTGGCGAGCGGCGATGTCTGGTGTCCCCGTAGGAAACTTTGTACGATATTGACTTCTTCTAACACGACTTTATGGCAGGTATAGAATAATGATGAAGATTATGCAGAATTAAAGTGCGTATTGGATTGTGGACATGAAAAATGCAATGGAATCTCTTAAATTACTGCTTCCATGCGTTGCGCCCTCACGTAAAGCCAAGGTCTAACTTCATGAATATGTCAAGGCGTTGGCAGTAAATAGTGGAGGAGCAGGATCTTTTTTCATGTTTTGGAAGTTGATTTGAAAGTTTGCAGACGGTCATTTGACATTCCATACAGCTGTTGTGTGCTTTTTAATTAATTGAATTTGCATTGAAACCATGCCCAGTGTAATGAAGCCTTTAATGTGTTATTTATACGGCTCTTATCAGTGTTGCTCCCAAGGATACGGGCAAGAGAGACACGCAACAGAATATGTAATTGGAACGCAAGTGTAACCACGGAGACGCACGGTGACTTGAGGAAGATTTTCGTTGGACGTGTCAATATTTGTGTGTTTTTGTGTTTGTGTTCCAGCGGAATTCATCGAAAGCAAGTCGACTGCTCTGTTTGTCCTCGGCGTTTGACCCGATCAGCCCGAGGACCCGTCTCCAGGTCCCAGGACCCAGGACCTTGGGCAGTAACACTCAGCTGGGGCCTTTTTGAGAAACTTCCATGTTACTTCCTTTGTTAGAGAGCTGTGATGAAAGGGCTCCATGTTTGCATGTACTGTATGTGCCCACATTTTACAGAACTTTTTAATATGGTTGTTTATGGAAAGAGCACTGAGGTTACGGTTAGGTTTAAGTTCTGTTTGTATGATAGTGTTTACATTTAGGGCCATTTTTAAGGGTTATGGATGAGATTAGAGCTCTTTGTTGTAGGTTTATGTTTAAGGCGACTCAGACACTTACGACTGGCCTGCCAATGAGAACAAGCAAACCCCTCACATGGTGCTGACCAAGACATTACTGACTTTGTGCTGAAGTTCTTGTTGGCAATATAAAGATGATTGGAAGCCTTGACTGTGATTTAATTAACTGAGTAGAAAGTAAGATTCTTGGATATGGACAACAAATAAAAAAATAAATATATACATTAAACATTAAAATTAACATTACTTTCTAAAAGCAACGGAGAGTATCAGTTATAAATACAAGTTATAAGTTATAAGGACAAAAAGTAAACCGAATTTTGTGTGTGTTTCTGGTCATTAAGTAAAACTGTGGAGGGAGCAAACTAAAAGAACAGTTCAAGGAATGTCCGAACGTAAAACTATTTACAAAAAAAGGATTAAAATAAAAAAAAATTAAAAATATAAATATTGTTTTATACAAAATGACTGTTGTGAGCAGTAAATTAGACTGCTGAAAACGCAGTTCATGACTTATATTCATGTCCCAGCCCACTCAGCCCTGACATCAGCTCCTGTGTACAGCCTTGGGTCAGTCTGTGCTGACATCACCATGAGCTGAGCACATGTCGAATGGAGCAGTGTCTGCCTCCCTTCTGGATGGGACGTCCTGTACAAGGTGTGTGCTCCCTCCAGGTTTTTGGACGTCATTCAGAATTGGGGTTGTGACGTGAGTGGATACGGCATCACTGGAGTAAGAGGAGTGACTCATCCCTGAATAAGAAAAGGTGTTATAAAGTGTTCATGAGTCCTACAACAACAGAGAAGAAACTGTTCTACCCTCCTGCCTGAGGGGAGAGGCTCAAGTAGTCCATGTCCAGGATGAGAAGGGTCAGCTCAGATCTGCTCATCCCAGAGTCCTGGAGAAGTGGAGCTCTTGGAGCGCTACAGGTCCTGGAGAGATGGAAGGCTGCCGCCGATCACCTTCTCAGTCTGTCCCGGGCAGTGGCCAGTTTTAAGGTCATAACACTTAGTTCTCCACTGCATACTGTTATTTTTTACTGGAAATATCAAATAAGTGGGGGACACACGTTTAATTATGATACAAAAATCTGTTCATTAAAAATCTGTTTATTGAATTACAAAGACGAAATCACATCTGAAAGGGCAGTGCAAGAAAATAAACTATATCATTTGACTTCAGTGAAAAGTGTAATAAACTTCACTGCAGAAGATTTCCAGTTCAGTCCTCAGTCGAGTCTTGGGTCATATTCCTCTCAACGGGCATTGCCCTCTCTAGTCAGATATGGCTGCTACAATATAAATGTGGCATGAGCGGGGTTGTGATATAGTTATAAAAAATTAAATTAAAAAAACAAAATAATCCAACAACGCCACCCGGAAAATTAAACTACAGAACACACAGTCTACTAATTTGAATAAATACTTTGGCATTTCAAACAAGATCATATTCAGTGGATGTCCATGATGCATTTACAGGGAGGGCAAGGCAAGCGCCGCAGCTCCAGAGTGAATTTACTTAATTACGTCACATTAGCTGCACGGGACCACGCGTTGTTGGCTATGCCGGCGAGTCCACAATATCCCCGGAGCCAGCAGAGATCACACCGGAGCGTTAACCTAAGCGGCGCCAGGTGACAGGCCACGGCACTGAACCACAGACACGACACGAGGAGTAAAAATACATGATCAAATCTTATCAAAAGAAAACAATAACTACCTGGAGGGTGGCGGAACGTGGAGCCACACCCAAGAACCCAGGAAGTGCGTAGGTCAGAGAATGAATGAACAAACTGAATTGGTCAATACTACAGCCAATAGGAACAGCCCCAAGTGGCACAGTCTTCAGACCTTACTGCCACATGAACATGAAACTGGTTTGTTGTAGTGACCAAAGACAAAAAAACAAAAAAGATATATATATTTTCTCGACTGAGATAGAAGCCAGTACACATAGAAACAGAGAAACAACATCTCTTCTAGTAAAAAAAAAACTTCCCCTAAACTTGAACACCCCAAAAAAAGTCAAATCTTGTATCCAATTCCACCTTCAACTTACTCAAATACCTGCGCTACCTATTTACCCTGGATGTCAGCGCTTGAGTCTAATTAGCGCACGCTGCTGTGTTTGCGCTCCTCTCTCCTACCCGCCCTCTGGATGGTGGTGGAGGGTGGTGGAGGGTGGTGGATGGTGGTGGATGGGGCGGCGGCGGGCGGAGTGCACCACTGCCTGCCTGCCGAAGGTGTGTTTGTGCTGTTATGCCCTCTGGCTTGGCTGCCAGCTTACTCCCAGTGATCTGAGCCAGGAGGCAGATTGCACGAGGAATACCGATCACCTTGGCCAGAGCCGATCCTTTGAGCTCTCTCTGGCATCTTTCTCCCTTCTGCCAGCTTCCTCCTCAGCTGCCTCTTCTGAAGTTGACAACAAAGACATCCTCCGGGTCCTGCTTGATGTGAGACCCACTCTTGATCTTTTTTCCCTATGTTTTTGTACCTTATAGTTGCGCTACTTTCATATTCCGCTAGCACAATATTTACACACCAGAAGACAAAGAAACAGGGGTCTTTTCATGTCAGAGCCCCTGCCAACATGTTAATCACCCAAGGACCCGCGCTGGTCAGGGCCGGCCCACAAGACGCGGGCATTAGCAAGACATGGATGCACTCCAGCTCCCAGCTTTCTTGGATCAAGCCGGGATCTGAGATTTTTCTGTTTCTGTTTAACATTTGACAGGGAGGAATGATATTATTTCAAGCGTAAAAATATTTAAGACTTGTAAAAATGCGAAGAATAGTGCAGAATCATTCACAACAAGAGCTAAATTGGCTTTTTAAAATTGCATCGTTTTGGGATGGGACAAGATGGGACATGATGGGACAAGATGGGACATGATGGGACATGATGGGACATGATGGGACATGATGGGACATGATGGGACAGGATCTCGTGTATTAAAATTGTCACATTGTGCACACAT
Source organism: Eucyclogobius newberryi (assembly GCF_026437365.1). Lineage (NCBI taxonomy): Eukaryota > Metazoa > Chordata > Actinopteri > Gobiiformes > Gobiidae > Eucyclogobius > Eucyclogobius newberryi. The sequence continues at coordinate 30,860,493 of NW_027316056.1, read as the reverse complement.
GTGTAGAATGATCCCATGAGATCCCCCCTATGCTATGTTTGAAATAGCTATGGGGGAAAATGGCTTGACCTGTTCCAAAAAGCCGTGTTACTGTGACAGCGAAACTATTCAGTAAAATAAATCAAATTCACCTACATTTTCAACAGAATAGCACAATTTATTTGCTATAAGTTATTTCCATATCTAGTCTCATTCTTGTGGACTCAAACTCGTGCCTTGTCTCAAATTGTGTCTCGTTCCATCCCTCATCATTTTAAAGAATTCTATTGGACAAACTGAATGTTAAAAAAGTAATTGGATATTAATTGGTTTGGAGGAAAAAGAGTTGTCTATACTGCCACAACATGTTGGACCATGGAAACAATCTACCAGTTCATATTTTTTACGATTTAAATGATAAAACAATGTGTAAGATGCAAACTGTAGAGGTTTATTACACCAATGGAGCATCCAATTTGAGGCTCAATATTCCATGTAAAATTTGGCAAATCCTATATAATCAAAAAGGCAGTTCAAAAAGCACAAAGCCTTCTGAACCCATCAATCTCTCGCACTTGAAGTCAAGCGCAGAACATTCCACATTCCTTGGGTTCTATGTATGTGCTGTCATTTGTGCCACTGGATCCAATCAAAGCGCGCGAGCCTTACACAACCTCCTGACTGCTCCTTCTCTGGTGCGCCCGCCCCAACCTCCAGCCCCCTGCCTCCGCCAGACAAATCTCTGAAGAGCTAATTAGTGTTGGAGCGCAGTCCAGGAACAGCCCACGGAGCTGCAGACGGAGGGAGAGGGAGAAGGGCTGCGGCGCGGGTTTGTCGGTCAGGGTTTGACAGAGGGGTGACAGGGAGCTGACACGCACAATAAAGCAATCTGGGAGAAAAGCAGAGTGACACGCTGGCAGCACTAAGATGTCTTCTGCAGGAGTGGAGTATGGGCTGGAGGAAGAGCTGTGTCCGGCTGCTGTCAGTGCCACCACTGAGATGGACCCCCACTGACCGTCTCGGCTGATTTTAACTTCTGTTTGAGGTCCTCTACAAAGCAAAACTGACAGTAAAAGATTTGGAAGAAGTCATATTATCTAGTAGTGAACCTTAAGTTACATAGATCATGATTGTACGTTTTATTCATTTCAAACAACCATAATAATTGAAGACATCTTAATAATTGAAATGGGTCCATTAATTTCACGTTCAAAACTGCAGAAATGATCCTCTGCTCCTGACCCCAACTCTTTAAAGTGGTATTTCACTGTATCACAGGTTGTGTGTATGTAGCGGGGCTCTATTAAAACACACAGGCGATTCGGTTCCAAGTGCTCAGCTGGATTTATTGTAGTGATGGCCGTATTGAAACAAGTGTTTTGGCACAGTTTTTAAGGCCCGAAGTGCATGCGATTTGATACACTGCTTCGAAACCTGATTCAAAGCGCTGGTCACATGACCTAGATGGTTCATGAAGCTTGTCATGTGACTCAGAGGGTTCATGAACTCAGAGGGTTCATGAACCGATGTTGTAATTGTTTCATGAGATTTTCACTTTTTCAGTGCTTAAAATGAGCTTGTCTCAAACCCATGAATGTATGAAGTCTCAACCTGCTCCCACAAATTTAAAAAAGGTGTCGTTGGACCCATGTCGAGGGTTCTTGAAAAAAGCGAGATAAATAATAATTCAATGATAGTCACATCCTCAGGAGTTTGTGCATCTTCCTCACACCGACACTTCACAGTGCGACACACTGTCACATTAGCGCTGTGGTTAGCGTTCAGGTCTTACGGACATGAGCCTCTGAGTTTAGGACCTGTTTGTGTGAGACTAGTTTGTGTGCAATAATTGCCCTGTTCTTCTCCAATTTTGCTTCTTTTCAAGAAAACATTTTAGGCATTAAAAAAAAGAAAAAAGAAAATAAGTGAAACATTTTCTTGCATTCATCAAATATTTATTTGTTGTAGTCATATTATACTAGAAACACAAATGCATAAATAATACATAAAACCTAACTGTGTATATTTAGATATTGTATTATAGCACACAGAATGTGATTCGAACCACTGTGGATGAAGTAGTACAAAAACATATTTCGTTCAAATGCCAATGTCAATATCCAAAATACAAAAATACTGCAAAAATGTTTAACAGTGATGAATAGAGATGTCAAAAATATATTTACAGCATTTGGAAATAGAGTTCAACTCCAACTCACGTCTACTTTAATATCGGACCCATTCAGACTCTCCTGTCACCTGCCCTGTCACCTGCCCTGTCACCTGCCCTGTCACCTGCCCTGTTACCTGCCCTGTCACCTGCCCTGTCACCTGCCCTGTTACCTGCCCTGTTACCTGCCCTGTTACCTGCCCTGTTACCTGCCCCGTCACCTGCCCTGTTACCTGCCCCGTCACCTGCCCTGTTACCTGCCCTGTTACCTGCCCTGTTACCTGCCCTGTTACCTGCCCTGTCACCTGCCCTGTTACCTGCCCCGTCACCTGCCCTGTTACCTGCCCCGTCACCTGCCCTGTTACCTGCCCTGTTACCTGCCCTGTCACCTGCCCTGTCACCTGCCCTGTCACCTGCCCTGTTACCTGCCCTGTCACCTGCCCTGTCACCTGCTCTGTCACCTGCCCTGTCACCTGCCCTGTCACCTGCTCTGTTACCTGCCCTGTCACCTGCCCTGTCACCTGCCCTGTTACCTGCCCTGTCACCTGCCCTGTCACCTGCTCTGTTACCTGCCCTGTCACCTGCCCTGTCACCTGCCCTGTCACCTGCCCTGTCACCTGCTCTGTTACCTGCCCTGTCACCTGCCCTGTCACCTGCCCTGTTACCTGCCCTGTCACCTGCCCTGTCACCTGCTCTGTTACCTGCCCCGTCACCTGCCCTGTCACCTGCCCTGTCACCTGCTCTGTTACCTGCCCTGTCACCTGCCCTGTCACCTGCTCTGTTACCTGCCCTGTCACCTGCTCTGTTACCTGCCCTGTCACCTGCCCTGTCACCTGCCCTGTCACCTGCTCTGTTACCTGCCCTGTCACCTGCCCTGTCACCTGCTCTGTTACCTGCCCTGTCACCCGCCCTGTCACCTGCTCTGTTACCTGCCCTGTTACCTGCTCTGTCACCTGCCCTGTCACCTGCCCTGTCACCTGCCCTGTTACCTGCCCTGTTACCTGCCCTGTTACCTGCCCTGTCACCTGCCCTGTCACCTGCCCTGTCACCTGCTCTGTTACCTGCCCTGTCACCTGCCCTGTCACCTGCTCTGTTACCTGCCCTGTCACCTGCCCTGTCACCTGCCCTGTCACCTGCCCTGTTACCTGCCCTGTCACCCGCCCTGTCACCTGCTCTGTCACCTGCCCTGTCACCTGCTCTGTTACCTGCCCTGTCACCTGCCCTGTCACCTGCTCTGTTACCTGCCCTGTCACCTGCCCTGTTACCTGCCCTGTCACCTGCCCTGTTACCTGCCCTGTCACCTGCCCTGTCACATGCCCTGTCACCTGCTCTGTTACCTGCCCTGTCACCTGCCCTGTCACCTGCTCTGTTACCTGCCCTGTCACCTGCCCTGTCACCTGCCCTGTCACCTGCCCTGCTACCTGCCCTGTCACCCGCCCTGTCACCTGCTCTGTCACCTGCCCTGTCACCTGCTCTGTTACCTGCCCTGTCACCTGCCCTGTCACCTGCTCTGTTACCTGCTCTGTTACCTGCCCAGTCACCTGCCCTGTCACCTGCTCTGTTACCTGCCCTGTTACCTGCCCTGTCACCTGCCCTGTTACCTGCCCTGTCACCTGCCCTGTTACCTGCCCTGTCACCTGCCCTGTCACCTGCTCTGTTACCTGCCCTGTTACCTGCTCTGTTACCTGCCCTGTTACCTGCCCTGTCACCTGCCCTGTCACCTGCTCTGTTACCTGCCCTGTCACCTGCCCTGTCACCTGCTCTGTTACCTGCCCTGTCACCTGCCCTGTCACCTGCCCTGTTACCTGCCCTGTCACCCGCCCTGTCACCTGCCCTGTTACCTGCCCTGTCACCTGCCCTGTCACCTGCCCTGTCACCTGCTCTGTTACCTGCCCTGTCACCTGCCCTGTCACCTGCTCTGTTACCTGCCCCGTCACCTGCCCTGTCACCTGCCCTGTCACCTGCCCTGTTACCTGCCCTGTCACCCGCCCTGTCACCTGCTCTGTCACCTGCCCTGTCACCTGCTCTGTTACCTGCTCTGTTACCTGCCCTGTCACCTGCCCTGTCACCTGCTCTGTTACCTGCCCTGTCACCTGCCCTGTCACCTGCTCTGTTACCTGCCCTGTTACCTGCCCTGTCACCTGCCCTGTCACCTGCCCTGTCACCTGCCCTGTCACCTGCTCTGTTACCTGCCCTGTCACCTGCCCTGTCACCTGCCCTGTCACCTGCTCTGTTACCTGCTCTGTTACCTGCCCTGTCACCTGCCCTGTCACCTGCCCTGTCACCTGCTCTGTTACCTGCCCTGTCACCTGCCCTGTCACCTGCCCTGTCACCTGCCCTGTCACCTGCTCTGTTACCTGCCCTGTCACCTGCCCTGTCACCTGCTCTGTTACCTGCCCTGTTACCTGCCCTGTCACCTGCCCTGTCACCTGCCCTGTCACCTGCCCTGTCACCTGCTCTGTTACCTGCCCTGTCACCTGCCCTGTCACCTGCCCTGTCACCTGCTCTGTTACCTGCTCTGTTACCTGCCCTGTCACCTGCCCTGTCACCTGCCCTGTCACCTGCTCTGTTACCTGCCCTGTCACCTGCCCTGTCACCTGCTCTGTTACCTGCCCTGTCACCTGCTCTGTTACCTGCCCTGTCACCTGCCCTGTCACCTGCTCTGTTACCTGCCCTGTTACCTGCCCTGTCACCTGCCCTGTCACCTGCCCTGTCACCTGCTCTGTTACCTGCCCTGTCACCTGCTCTGTCACCTGCTCTGTTACCTGCCCTGTCACCTGCCCTGTCACCTGCCCTGTTACCTGCCCTGTCACCCGCCCTGTCACCTGCCCTGTCACCTGCCCTGTCACCTGCCCTGTCACCTGCTAGGTTACCTGCCCTGTTACCTGCCCTGTTACCTGCCCTGTCACCTGCCCTGTCACCTGCCCTGTCACCTGCTCTGTTACCTGCCCTGTCACCTGCCCTGTCACCTGCTCTGTTACCTGCCCTGTCACCTGCCCTGTCACCTGCCCTGTCACCTGCCCTGTTACCTGCCCTGTCACCCGCCCTGTCACCTGCTCTGTCACCTGCCCTGTCACCTGCTCTGTTACCTGCTCTGTTACCTGCCCTGTCACCTGCCCTGTCACCTGCCCTGTCACCTGCCCTGTCACCTGCTCTGTTACCTGCCCTGTCACCTGCCCTGTCACCTGCTCTGTTACCTGCCCTGTTACCTGCCCTGTCACCTGCCCTGTCACCTGCCCTGTCACCTGCTCTGTTACCTGCCCTGTCACCTGCCCTGTCACCTGCTCTGTTACCTGCTCTGTTACCTGCCCTGTCACCTGCCCTGTCACCTGCCCTGTCACCTGCCCTGTCACCTGCTCTGTTACCTGCCCTGTCACCTGCCCTGTCACCTGCCCTGTCACCGGCTCTGTCACCTGCCCTGTCACCGGCTCTGTTACCTGCCCTGTCACCTGCCCTGTCACCTGCTCTGTTACCTGCTCTGTTACCTGCCCTCACAGCAAAGAAGTCCTAGGTTCACCTTTCTGTGTTGAGTTTGTTTGTTCTTCCTGTGCCTGTGTAGGTTTCCTCCAGGTGCTTCAGGACTTACCACTAAAACCTGGCCACTGTGTTGTGGAGTTTGATTCCAGCTTTGACAATTTGCTGAATTTCCTTCAATCTCTCACATTCTCATTTCACACTGCACTGTCTCATCCAATAAAGCCAATTGGTCCAAACCTAGATACTGCTAGAGCCAGATTTCAAATCTCAGTTTGACTTTATTGATTAAGTGAAGGTCAATAAATATAAAGTGTCCTCACTCTCATGCTCAGCTCACTTGACCTCTAACCTCTGCCATCAATCGCAGTAACAAAGAGATCTGGGCAGAGAAAAGCTTCCTTCCTCCAATGCGTTCAGCGTTCTGGTAACTAAGTAGCATAGCACAAACTAAGCTCCTTAGTATGTTCAACATGTATAACTGCTAGCTCCTGTCTGCATTGAGCCTCTCCTTTCTGTGGCCTGCTGTCTGGCTGGTGGATCCTGGACTCTAGCTGCACGGGAACACACCGGACTGAAGGGCGCAGGCTCGATTCTGGACTTGGACTGTGCATAAAATTGTGCATAAAAGACACATCACCAGTAGGGTGTCCCGGTTGGACAATGGACAATTTAGGGGAGTTACTGAATATTGAAACTGAAGAAACTATTATGGTCCCAACGTTAAACTATTTGTGGTGGAGAATGAAAATATTCTATTTTAAATGAAATACAGAATAAACTTTTCTACTCGGAATCATATAACTTTGAACTAAATCTATTCAATTTCAATTCAATTCAAAGTATCATTTGTCAATACTTCATCGTCATATTGGACAGATTTAAGGAACAGAGATCACACAATACACACATTCATAAACCTGATTTTTGGGAGTTCACATACTCTTGAGAAGTGGTGCAGAACCTGGACCAATCACAGCAGTGTGGTCTGGGCGGAAACCAAAGATGGCGGCACCAACAAATGTACTTTGGCCTATTTAAGCCAGGTTACTGTTATAAGGCAGGACGCACTAAACAAAAGAATAGGAAGGATGCATAGAGATAACAAATTGCAATACGTTTTTTCTATTTCTGTTCATAATAACAAGATTAAAAAAAATACTTTTGATGAGTCTACTTATCAAAACTCTTTCCTCTTTGCCTTGGCATTCTGTACACTCTGTTGCACTCCAACTATACCACCCACATCTGCTTCAAAGGTGCTTTATTTATATATTTCTGGCTTGTCTTAAATATGTCTTACTACTCAAAGACAGTGGGAGTAATCTGTAGCAGCAGGCCCAAATGCCAGAGAGGAACACCCAGCGATTTCCCTGTCAGGTATCAAGAATAGTTTAAGATCGCGAACGTGAGAACAAAAGCTTCGTAACGATGTTTGCCGCGCACCATACCTTCGCCGACGCGCGGAGGGGTCGGCCCGGCGCCATTATGATTTCATGACGATAATTTATTTATTTTGTCAAGTAAATCCAATCAGAATGCCTGGGAGCTAGCCGGGTTGCAAACAGGGATAATTAGCATCAGTGGGAGAGGTGGCGTCTCCTTGTACTCTGGCCTCCACGTGCTTTTATGTGCAGCGAGGTGAGCAGTGGTGCAGCTAAATATTGATGGGGCCGCCCTGTGTCTGTGAAGCTCTGTCCGACTTTGTTAAGGCCTTTCTCTCAATGCTGAAGCCGAGCATTCACACATAGACGACTACTACTACTGCTACTACTACTACTACAAACAAACATTCTACTTTTATTTAAAGTTGATGTTGTTTGGACTTGTGGTCAATGTTCATGTACTTATTGATTGATTTATTACTGTTTTCTATTTTTTCTTATTCATTCATTGAACATACATATTGATAACATTATATTCATTATGATAATAGTTTTTTACTTGCTCTCCCTGAAATACCGGCTACTGTGGTTATTTTGTATGAATAAAAAGATTTTAACAAAATTAGTCTAGACAAGGTTGATCAACAGACAAAAGTTGAAGAGAAAAAACATCTTCATTTTCCAAATTTTGGTTAAACTATTGTACTATTTATTGCTTTCAAAATTACATTAAAATATCTCTCAGCCATTCCGTAAAGAGGAATATGTAGGAATTACGACATTGAAAGCATCCGGTTAGCAACCCTAACACTTTTGCCACGTGCCGATGGCGCAGATTGGCAGCCTCGCTTCCATATAGCCTACCCCAGGGCAGACTGAGCCATTGCTGATATTTGTTTGTGGATCGCTCCATCTTTGATCCACACCATCAGAGGTACAATACGCCCTATAGTGGAAGCCTATGTGGCAGTGTGAGTATCACCTTTAATCAACACTTGGTGATACTGTGTCAGAAAGCACATAAGCACGCCCAGAACTGTTGGGTGTCTGCTGTCCTCTGGCCCCCACACCCGCTGTCCTCTGGCCCCCACACCCGCTGTCTTCTGGCCCCCACACCTGCTGTCCTCTGGCCCCCACACCAACTATCCTCTGGCCCCCACACCCGCTGTCCTCACACCCGCTGTCCTCTGGCCCCCACACCCGCTGTTCTCCACATCCAGGTAAAAATATGTACAGTAATTCATGACTTCTTTTAGTGCTGCTGCTTCACCCCGAGGCCGGTGCCTTCTGCTTCTCTGTGTCAGCCACTGTGCAGAAAGGTAACTACATCCAAATCCCTCACTCTTTGTTAAAATTTGGTTGCTACAGGCACAGTTGATAGTAGACTCGCTGCTTGCAGGAATGGGCTATGCCGACCCTCAGTGTGGTCAACGTTTCTGGTCCGGTTTGACAGTTGCAGCTACTTAACACGCCCTACTCGCTGGCCTCAGAAACCATGCTTCTTTATGTATCCATAGCGCTGTTGGTACCAAAACTACCCCTCACTTTAGGTGGATTGCAACTAAAATTCCTGTTCCACATGGTCACTGGTAGATCTGTTGCACCTTCAGCATTGCACTGAAAAGCCTACCTTGCTTTTAATTTGTTTTCTTTGACTGAACGAGAACTTCTGTGCGTCGTGTAATTGATGCCCTGGACCTGGGCTGAAAGGCAATCTGAGTCCAGCTGTTTTAATGGTATGAATGGATGAAAACGATATGTTAAAAATATATGCCAATATTTGTGTTACACATCCAGTTCCCCGAGTCTCTTCACAACTCTCTTGAATTATTCTAAAACAATTAACGGGGAAGAATTAAACCCACAACCCTTCTCATAATAAGAAATGACTGTGGACATCAAAGATTCACCACTAACTAAACGCTATTTAAATCCAGTCCAGTAAGCATTTGCACAAGGTTATGTCCTTTGTCCTGAGAAGATGGCAGATTGTCTCCTTTCTATCAGACCCTAAAGGCAGCTGCAGTATCAACTAGAAGAGGTCTCATGAGCATTGGGTCAATAATTAAATCACTCTAAAATACGTATTATTTTATATTTGATGAGGCTTTTAATAGAAGCAAGTATATCTTTGGTAAAAATATCAAAAAATATCAAAATAGGCTCACAAAATATTTTTCTTCGTCACTGTATTTTTTGAATCAGAATCAGAAAAGGTTTATTTCCATTGTCAGTGAACAATAATCACAGTTAGTAACTTGCATTGGTGATTTGATGCAACATACAACAATGGGCAATGATAAAAGCAAATCTATTGTAATAGGGAACGCCTAGTCTAATAGGGAAACCCGCTTTAGTGAAGAGCCCACATATGCAGCTTGCACCTCGGGGTGTCGTGAATTATTAATACAGGCCTAATGACAAAACAGATATCAAAATGACCTTAAAATATCGACCTTCACTGATGTCGCACCAACCAAGAATCCATCTACATTTGACCCTGAAAAACAGATCAACAGACTTTTAGTTTTTAGTAATTCCTCAGCTTTTTAAAATCTCATGTTCCTATGTTTTTTTTATGTTACTATTGGAACTTTTAAGCATATCATAATCAAAGTAATTATAGTTTCTCATTAGTTCCTCATTTTAAAACATACTTGAAGCTGTGTTTTGATTTATTTGAATACTTGAAACCCTAGTTTGCACCATCTTGTAGTATTATCAAGCTCCTCTGTGTTTTTACAGTCCAAATGAACTTTGCCAGACTAATTGCTATAACTTCAGTGCTCACAATGCATCTCATAATCTCAAATACTGAAGAAAGGATTGCTTTTTGCTCAACTCCTTCACTCGCACACCAACAGACCACACACTCTTCTTCCTCTACCAAAGCTGAGGTGTGCAGAGGTAGTTTTTTCAGCTTGAACACTGTGACATGTGCTCAATGAGATTATGCCACACAAAAGCTGGAAAATCATCACTAAAATTGCACGTGTAAAAACAGGAATTGGTTTCACGTTCAACTATCATAAAAGAAAAATGCTGGAAAAAAATCTATTCTATTGCGATGCTGTCAAGAAATTATCTGACGGAATATATATTTGCAACATTTATGACTGCAGCATATGCATTTTTGAATCTATTTCAGCATATCAATTGGGCATGTATGCATATGAATATGAAAATATGACTGATTAGTTCTCCGTGTATCCACTCACAGCCACATGTAAGGACGTAGTGACTAAAGGGTGGTTTTTGAGGGGCCTTCTGGGACCTGTTTGTGTTGTGGCTGCTCTAAGTGGAGGTGACAGCGTTCAAGCACACTGACCTTGTCCCGGAGAGCTGCGTCCGTCTCGTGCCACCGATGGGAAATATCTGGAGGCTCCCTGGAAGGCTTTTCCCCCTGCAAAAATCAACCGCCGAGGCAAACCGTGCACTCCGCCTTTCTCTAGTTGTCAGTCTTTACCGCACACAAACAAATCTTTTGAAAGTCTTCCCAGGTGAAAAGTTGCTCATAACGGAAGTGCATTTCGATATAATTAAACACTTCTTATCCTGAAAGTGCAGCAGGCATTGATTTGGTAAAGTTGTAGTACATAAAAGTTACATCAGGCGTATGAAAGATATATGAACGCTCCAAGAAGCAGTAAGTTTGGCTGCTGTTTTATCCTTGGATACGTGATTATTCATCGGATTATGTGCGTTCAATAGTTTAAAAACGACTGCGAATTCATCAAATGCTAAACATATACCGGTTTACGCTGCACTGTCAAGGTTTTTAAAGCTTTACTTAGCTAACGTAATGGATGAGAGATGTCAGTTTTGCAGTTTAGAAGCCCTGTGCGTCCCCGGAGAGCTGCCGTAGCCTCTGGCCATTCTCCCCTTACCGTAGGCATGATGTGGAAAAAAAACCTGATGCTTCTAGTCATTCTGCATCCCTGCATCTGTCTGAAAATAATTGGTCAGGAACCTTCCCTCCAAAAAAGGGCGCATGAAAGAGTAATGGCTGGCAGCAAAAACACACATGTCTGACAGATCATATTTTAAGTAAAAATGTATAGGGCCTCACTACGTGCACCACAAAACCTCAGAGACAAAGTTTCCTCTGCTTTATCTCGACTACTGTGGAGAGTCCAGTGATCGCATGTAGTGTATGGCAATGAGGCAAAGAACAGGAGCGCAATGGTACTGATGCCAACACGTACGCCACGTTAACGTAAAAGTATAGGTAGTACACGGACACCGACAATACATTTGCTTATCTCGATACATGGGTCGTAATACAATTAAGATTTTTTTAGCCCCAAGAATATTCAATACATTTAATATAAAGGAGAAACGTCTCTGTGGTGCTGTTTTTTTCTGTTTCAAAACACTTGCATGCTGCTGAGATAGTAATATGTGTATATATGTACATTGTATTGTACATGGTCAGTTTACTAATGAGTGTTTTTACATATCCTGATGATACGGTGGAGCAAAATGAGCTTAGGTTTGTGGTAGGAAAGCCTTGGGCGGTCATGGACCAGGCAAGGTATTCTGTGTGGAGTTTACATGTTTCAGCTGTGTCTGCATAACTTTCCTCCCCATATCAATACTAGTGAGGTAGTGATCAGTAGATGGCACAAGCTCCTAAAATAGAAAAAACGCCATTCTTTCACTCTGCTGCATTTCCGAGATGTACAAGGTTGTGGCCAAGGTATGTTCTGTACTCCGTGTGTACATGTAAGTATCAAATTCATCTTGTTAGTCTAAATTAGTTTTGTAAGTCCCTTCACGGCCCCTAGTGGACTTTTCGTGACTGCCTCATGTTTCCTCTGGGCTCAGTGTTGGTGTCTTGTTGGCTGCAAATGGCTTTATGCTCTTGGTGCAGACAGCTGTTCTGATGGTGCTTTCTCAACTGGTTCATTTGTACTCAGCTTCATGTATTTTAGCATGTATGTGTCCGTGTGTGGGCGGAATGGCTGTGTTTGTGTGTGGGTTGTTTGCTTGTGTAGAGTAAGGCAATTGATGGTGATTGGTTGGTTGGGTGGTACATGGGCATGTGGATGGTTGATTATTTAGTTTAACTCCGCCTTGCCCATTACATTACCGATACATACCAATTAAAATGTATACAAACAGACTAAATAGTGTCTTATATAGTTAGCCATGCAACTGTGTTCATAAATGGACACATTGGAATAGCAACATTCCCATCCAGTTTAGTCATTTGATGTGCGATTGATTATAGAAAGGCTGGGGATAAAAAGTGTAACACCACATGTCAATTTCTGTCAGTTAGTGGAATATAATTTACCAATGCACAACCTTATTCAGTCATGTTTAGACCTTATGCGACAGGAATATACGCCAGAAGATGTATTTTTCCACATTTCAATAAAAAACTATCTGAAAAAAAAATGAACTGGTACTTATTTATTTGAATTTGTGGATTTATAGGAACACAACCTGGAGTTTCTGTCTTTCTCGACTCTTTAGCGAGGCCCCATTAACTCGGCACATCTCCATTTGCCATTCTTTTTGGCTGTATCTAATCCAGCAGAAGAAAGGCTCCACGCCACACCACTGCAGGGAGAACAATACCAGTGGGCTTTGCACTACCTGTAAGCTCACACATCCAGAGACAGAGGCAGAAATTACAGGCAAAAATCATTATCCTCTGAATGAGACGTCTCGGGCTTGATCAGAGCGTGAATCAAAGCCCATCTCTTAGACTACTTAAACATTCACTTTTAAAATTCCAACCTGATTGTACTTTTATGGAAATCTCTCGCCATCCGTGGCTGCATTCTCTCTTGTCTGCAGGTCCTGTTTCCCAGTAGATACCCCTCTCTGCCCTTCATTATAATTCTCTGTGTGAGAAAAAGCTGCAGAAATGTGCGCCAGATGTAAATTCACTGGAAAAGAAAAGGTTTTAGATCTTTGGCTTTTTTGTCCGGGGAATAGACGAAGAGAGGAGAGGAGTACATCATGGAGTCAAACCTGACACCAGGGCACAAGAATGTGGAATTTCATTAACGCTCTGTTACCATGCATTAGCATCACTGTCATCGCTATATGCAAGTATAGTGTAGGCACATACATGTGTACGCACATGTAAACACATCAGATCATAACACAATGTTGTACAAGTGAAAATTCAAACCAAACATCGCATCACATGTTACGTACCTTTGGCAGACAAACCTGTGGAACACTTTAGTAACGGCATCTCAAGTGACATTAGGTTGCAGTATTAACATATTTATCTATATTTTGTTAAAAAAAAAAAGTGATAGGTTAAGTATTAATGAGTGCATTGACCCCTCCTTCATTGTCAACCCTCAGGAGAAGGACCCTTCACCAGATCTCAGGACAGGAGTAGCTCACCAAGAGGATTGACCGATGCAATTACTCCAAGCCATATACCGGGCACACACAGGGGCATTGTGTGCCATAAACAGAGTCATTTTTACTGGGGGCCTCCACAAAATGCTGTTTCGGGCCCCCTTTCCCCACAGAATTCTTGTGATGACCCACAGATATTCAATAATTTAATACACATACAACAAATACCACATTTACACCAAATCCTAACCTAACCTAACATGTTACTATTAAGATGCATCTTTAAGGGCCTGTACCCGACTTTAAATGTCTCCAGTTTGTCTCCAATGTGTCAAGAATGAAACAATTAGAGTGAATGACATTTCCTACAGTATACTTCTGTATTTAAAAAGACGTTTTATTGGATGAGAACCATGTGGAATCTGCCTTTGACCATCCCGCAGCTCATTCTGACAGATAGGCCCGACTTTTACATTTTAAAGCTTTAAACAGCCAAGCAACCACCAGTAAACCTATTCAATGTCCACTTAGATGAGGATACACTTTCATCTTTGGAGCATGTGCCTATTCAACATATTAGAGAGAAACGGCCCTGGCCCTCTCTCCCCATGACTAGACGGCACAGAGCCACTTATTGGTCCTTCATGTGGTCATAGTGCTGCGATCATCAGACGGAGCACAGACATACAGCAGGAGCATGTCCCACTCATTAGCATTGCCCCTTTGCCAAAGCTAACCCGATTCAAAGAGACCTCTAAAATCACTGCTGTCCTCCGCCTGGACACGAGCAGGTAAAAATGAGAATATGCTCGCTACACAAATGGTAGAATGCAGTGCAAAGATTTGGCAATTTGTATAATTAAAACACAAATTAGTTTAAAAATATATATATATATGTTAGCTTGAACACAGGCCCAGGACAAAGTAACAATGAGAATAATTTTTAGTCATGGTTTTACCCGGTCTGTTCCAGGATTAGTGCCAGTTTAGTCCTAATTTTGATGTGTTGCATAGACTTTAACTGTGTGTTGTAACATTGGAATTTCCCCATTGTGGGACAAACAAAGGTTCTTGTATCTTAAAATGAACTTCTGAAAGCGTGTTCTGGTGCTTGGCCAATCCTTTATGTGATAACTGAGGAGCATAAGACTCAAAATCTGTTTCTAAAACGTTATAAGCCACTAAGTTCTGAAAATATACCTCAAAATTCAAAATTTCTTGAAGACAACTGGTTAGTTACAACATAAGCCTCTGTCTTGCTCTCATTATTTATCCAGAACCTCAGAGGACTTTTTTACAGCTTAGATTTAGAAAATATGACAACATACTTATATACAGTACAATACTGATAATAATATAAAAATAATAATGATAAAAATGATAATAATATTGCATAATAGACTAATTAGTTACCAATTTTGTTCAACATACATTATTTGCATACAACCAATACAATAATACTATAAGTGTCACTTCATCTAAAATGTATAGTCTATAATATTGTGCACAAACTCTCCCTCATATATTTCTACTTATTAACCCAGACTAATATCAAATCAATTATTTTTACGGTTCGTTGCATGCCATTGTATACTTTATAACGTATCTTAATTGCTCTAATATGTCTAATATGTATGCCCATGCGCCCGGTAAGTACTGAGACACTGCCATAGGTATCCACATTTAAATTTCCCAAGGGGTCAATAAAGTTCCCGTTCAATATACAGTGTTTTGTGTCACTAACTGCGTGGTCATTTCAAGCGTCGAGTTCATGACAAATAGGCAATGTTGCGATCAAATGCAATCAAAATGCCTTTAGAAATCTATATTTTTTAAGGTTTTTGTGCCATAAATGAGCATTTTCCAGTATCTAACATGTTTGCCAGTGGGAACATTTACATAAACGCAGATAGCTGATCAAATAATCCAATAATTTGATTTGATTTTTGGGGAAATCTGCTCATCACAAACAATTGATGACATGTGTTAGTCAATCAATGGAATTTTAGAGTAACTGTCATATTTGGAAGACAAAGTACATTGAATGTTAAAATGATGTTTTCAATTTTTACAATTATTACAATTTGTTTTCCACATTAGTTCATGCTGTTTTGCACACATTTCCTGATCAGAACAAAATCAGATTACTCCCATTGGTTATGTTTACATACACCAAAATCTGATCATTTTCTGATTTCGGGATATTTAAATGACATGCAAATGCAGAAGGAAGGAAGAGGAACCATGATCAGAAAGACATGTGCTTATTTTTCTGTTTGCATATCATTTAATTCATCATATAACTCTAAAAATGCTATAATAATCAGATTGTGAATGTAATGGCACTATTTACATGACATTTCATTAATCTGATAACTGGGATTCAAAATATTGTGCTACACTGGGGTAAAACATGTTTGCCCCCATAATATTTCATAATTTATTTCAATAGTGTGCTCTTAAAGATAAGTTACAATAACAATAAAAAGATGAAAGTTAAAAAAGAGTGAAGGAGCCACAAAGCTATGATTATATATCGTATTTTCCACACTATAAGGTGCACATAAAAGCCTTTTTATTTTCTCCAAAAATGACAATGCGCCTTATATATAGATTACTTCTGGCTGTGCTTGCTGACTTCGAAGTGATTTTGTGTGGGACACGTTTTATTTCCTTATAGTCCGGTGCGCCTTAGATATGGAAAATGATCGAAAATGGACCATTCATTGACAGTGCGCTTTATAATCCAGTGCGCCTTATAGTGCGGATAATACGGTATAGGATTGTCAACTCGTGCTGATTAGTGTCATTTTTTTAACCATCACGTCTTCTTTCCCCAGTTTTATTCACAGAAAACCTTCGTGAATTAGACAGGACTCGTAACAGGCGCGCATCAGCCCTCTTTAAGACCTTTTAAGTTTGGCAGGTGTTGGACGGGGGCAGCTGAACCCTGGATTATTAACACAACCCTTGGGGAAGCGCAAACTGCAAGTCGAGCAACTACTTTATTAACCTCTTCTTAAATTAAAGAGCTGTGGTGGGCATCCTTGTTTCTTTTATTATTTCTTTTTCCGCCGCACGTTTCTCGTTGCGACACACTACGGCGTCGTAAAAAAAGAAAATAAAAAAAAGCCAAATGTCCCCTAGCCATTATTAGCCGCGGCGCTAACTAACGACAACGTAATTAAGCAGCGCGCCGCACCGTTTAAAACGACTGAGTGCGCAGAAAAAGAAGTAAACCCAATGTTTTTATTTAGCATTAGCAGCAGCCGGGTCGTGCCTCACAGGTAAATTGCGTCGGGTCCCGATTCACACGCCAGATAAAGGAGGTTAATTAACATATATTTACAAATTAGACTATTCAAAGTCATTTAGATTGGGCAAATTGAATTACAAAGGGAGCGGGAATGGAAATGTATCATTAAAATTAAAAGGGGGATGAATGTTGTTTTAAAGGGGAAGTCTTTAGCGCGACTGATCTTTTATTCAAGTGTAGCCGGGCACGCGCCGTGTAGGTGGACGCGAACGAGCGGCGGCGCTAACGGGGGATCACACGACGAGCGGTGTGCAAATTATGGATGAGACCACGCTGCGCCGGAAGCGTTCCAACGACGCCCGGGGGGAATGGGTCCGGGCAGGTCACGGGGGGTTCCACGCAAGACCAGAGCGGGACGGTCTTATGAAGCAGCGGTAACGGGCTGTACAAGTGTAAGATGGAGTAAGAAAAAGAGCAGGTCGAGCGTCAGAATCAAAATGTCCTGCGCTAATAGAGGCCGATTTGTAACTATTTCAAACTCTACGGTAACACGACTGCGGAATACTGCTGGATTGTCTAAAGCGTAATGAACAAATAGTTTAGGTTTGGAGTTAAGTTGTGAATTAAGTCGTTGCTAAGCCTGAATCGTTCTTAATAAATCACTTGTTTGTTATGAACGAAGTCTTTGTTCATGCTTTATAAATGTGTTGTTATAAAGTTACAAACTCTTCAAATGTAACTCACAAAACAACATAAATTGACATTGAAATTACCGTAATATTTGACAAGTACAAAAATCTTATGTTCTTTGAAAAACTTGCAATTTGTGATCAGTTAAAATGACACAACTTTATTATAAATAATACAAAAAATAAATCTACAGCCATGTGTATTTATAAAGAACATTGTAACGCTTTTAAATAAGGTCTTGAGGAACAATTTATAAAGTGTATAACCATCAGCTATTAGTTTATAAGCACTTTGACTAGCATTTGTAGATGGTCTAAAATACTTTATAAATGTAATAAGCCATTAACCAAAAATGTGTGTGTCTGTACACAATGTTTATGAAAGCATTTAAGCTTCTGACTAAAATGTTTTCAATAACCAAGTGATAATTGCTAGTAAATTGCCTCATAAGTGCTGATATAAATAAATAACTAGTGCCTAATATTGCATTATGAATAGTTAGGCACTTTTAAAACCACCTCAAGTGACAAAAAACAACTGTACAGACATAATAAATAAGACAAGTGTTACAAAGAACAGAAGATAAAGATAAAAGTTAATCATATATTGGAATGGGTCTCAAATACTCTAAGCAAACAGAATCTACTGGGAACAGAAAAACGTCATTTCATAGCACAATCTATGTAAATTTTACTGAATTTCAAGTTTTATTCATACAGTTCATTATTTAAAATGTCTTAAATATCACATTCATTTGTTTGTCATTAGCCTAACTTCCCTTAGAAAAAGATGCACGTTTTAATTATAAAGCAATGGTTCAGTTTGTTAATTTATCATTAATCTTTTACACAATAAATACATTAAAATGCGTGTCGTATTAAAAATAAAAGAACCCACTCTCTTACAAACGTCTTTAATAATTTCTCATTCCATTACAGATTAATTTTGTTAAGTAAGAACACAAATTAAAAGCCTAATCAAACTGTTTTGTTTTGTCACATTAAATCTGCATGTTTCCCGCGTTTCGCACCGCTTATTATTCCGTTATGTACACACTCGCGTCATGATTCGATAACGCCGCCGTAAAGTGGGATTCTTCCTTCCTCGTTGCTAAAGAAAACAATTCTTTCTGCAGCTTTTCTCTCCCTCCTTTCGACACAATTCATTATTCATCCCCGTTTTCTGTCGTACAAACGGTCTCAGGATTAGGACAAATCAAGCCTCCTTCGAACCGTCAAGAGGCAGATGGATTCCTCAACAATCCGTGTCGCCGGAGCAATATCGGCGCGGGAGCGTGGCGGGCCCCGAGGACGGCCGCCGGAAGAAACGGAGCTGTTCTGTTTCGAGACAAACACCATTTCGCGCGGATGAATAATTGAAAAAGTGCAGGAGCGGAGTGGGACGGCGGTATCTGTGTCACTGGGAGACTTGGATGGGTTCCAGGCTTTTCAGCGGCGCCCCGGCTTTGTTTCGGGGCCGTTCTGTTCGGGGTCGTGACAAATGTGGCCCCAAATGTTGAAAGGCTTTGGAGGAGTGGTGCCACGTGTGAAGTTACAATACATCGCTGCTTAGTTATGGAATAAATCAAGAAATGTGTTATAGATGACTTGATAGTGTGTTTTTTTGTTTTTTGTACAAAGCTTCGACATGAGTTACATTACAATCTTCTTTTTTCTCCTTTTTTCAGTCTTAAGTTTAGGATTATGTATCATGCTACTGGCCATTTCAATAATCTATGTTTTTATATATTTTATTTATGTTGAGTGAGTTGAGAAAATGTTTTTAGGTAATCAAAAATCAATGTATGTAGTGTTAGCTTTGACAGTTTTTAGTTCCTGTATAGTTTTACATTGCTCATAAATGTGTAATAGTTTCTATTAGTGTATGAGTGTGTATGGTTGACATAAAGCTCTCTACATAAACATATTTTAATGATATTATATTTTACATTAAATTAAAAATAGAGGCACTCTCTTTGTCCCGATGAACGCACTTTTTTTTTTAACTTTTTGCATTTGAAACTGCTCAGAAAAGTATAAAATTGACAATTTTATCAATCATTTTTTACATCCAAGCAAAGACCGTAGCTGTCTGCTCGACTCCAAGGACAATGTATTCACTTGAATGTAGTACTTTGATTTTGTAACCAAACATGTTAATTATTTTCTGTGTCCGTGCTTGTCAGCGTTCACCTGGAAACAACAAGACTGTCCATCGTTCACCAAAAGACGTTTCATGATTTCATCCGCAGATTGTTACGGGACATAGTGGCGGGAATCGAACCTGCGACCTTCGTGCTGGTGGACAAACACTGCCCCAGTTTCACGTCAGTTCTAAAAGCGTGCACGTGCCTGAAAATGAATGCTTGTAAATGTAATAAATGTGTGAGACCTCCGGGTTAGACGATTCAAAAACCTATTTCCAGGTTTTGCGGCGTGAAAACCCGGTCCTCCAGCTCTAACTTCTCATTGTAAGTGCATGAACGTGTGCTTTTCTGCTTTATGTCATGGTCGTAGGGTGCAGGGGGTGGGTGGGGTTGGTGGGGTGGGTGGACCTCCCCTCTGCTCTCCCACCCTTCTCCATCCTCCCCCCCACGTGCTAATGATGCGGCGGCGCGCGCACAATTATCGCCGTCCCTCCCGCCGAACACAGGGGGCGCCGCGTCTCCCACCGTCGCTGGAGGAGGTTTGGAAAAGTTCTGAACCGGCGAGCGTCCATTATGTATCGTTTCAAAACACATCCCAAGTACGCGGGAAGAAAGTTTTTCAATTTTAATGACCCGATCATGAATTATTCCATTTATTGTATACACTTCGCCTCGTTCAAAGGTAGCGGCTGGTCCATAAAAGGTGAGCGCGGGTGGAGCGGGGAGGAAAGACTTTTGGCTGTTAAAGTAGTGCGGCGGCGACCTGTTGATCGCCGTGGAAACCAGAGGAAGCTAAATTGGAGTGACATTAAAGGCCTGGCTTTCTTTCACATAGCATGCCTCAGCCGTCTCACAGTCACAGTCCCGCGAACAAAGCGCGAGGAGCAGAAGTCGAAGCAGCGACGTCGTTAAAGTGCACAACACGTCGACATATTTCATTCATTTTTAACAGATTTGAATTTGAATTAAGTGTCAGATCATTTAAATTAAGAAAATAACACAACAGTTTGCACACAAATGTAGGCATTTTCAAGATAATTGGGTAAATTTGACCTTTTTCTTTGGGTGAAACCAATAATCTTTGTATAATTGCGTTGCGTGTATTCATTAAATGCCAAGAATGTCATTGAGTCTGATATAAAATCCATAAATCCAGTCAAATGTATCCGATTTGATCATCGACGTATGTTTTTGTGGAATTACTTTCATTGCTTTGGGTGAAATCAATCATCTGTATCATTCACTTTTCTGTTTATTCATTAAATGCCAAGAAATGAATTGAGTCGAATGTAAAATCCAGCAATGAATTTATTTTGTGTAATATTTTACTTTGATCAAATCCTTAATTTTATTGTCTTCATGCATCGTTTCAAAAGCGTCAACAGTCAGACTTTTTTTAAAACATTTTTTTTTATTTTTTTATTAGAACTTTTAGTCGTTGAATGTTTTTACACATGATAAAAACTTACTTACTATAATATTAGAATGTCAGAGAGGTGTTGGGAAGAATACCTTAATATTATCTATTTGTTACAGAATACCTGGATTCAAATGTATTTGAAAGTTATGTATACCATGCATTATATGATATGATATTTTATATGGAAAAATGAGATTACAACATGTTTGTTTTCCGTTCTTGTATGTATTTATGTATCACCTTATTGAAGAAAGTATACAGCATGTAGCAGCACTTACTTCTACTGTATAATGCTGTCATAGATGCATAACAAACCTGTAAGTGCATAATATAATGGTATAGTGTACAAATAGTTCTTGATCAACACCACGATACTTCAACAATATCTTGACTTTCATCACTCTTATTTGTTAGATGCACTTTATTGTGTCTTTACCAGTAAATCTTTTGCTATTGCTTTAAAATAAGGTTCTTTAATAAACTATATACAATGTGCAACTAGTTATTTGTTAATAAGCACTAGTTATTTGTTAATAAGCACTAGTTATTTGTTAATAAGCACTAGTTATTTGTTAATAAGCGCTTGTTATTTGTTAATAAGCACTTGTTATTTGTTAATAAGCACTAGTTAGTTGTTAATTAGCACTAGTTATTTGTTAATAAGCGCTTGTTATTTGTTAATAAGCGCTTGTTATTTGTTAATAAGCGCTTGTTATTTGTTAATAAGCACTAGTTAGTTGTTAATTAGCACTAGTTATTTGTTAATAAGCGCTTGTTATTTGTTAATAAGCGCTTGTTATTTGTTAATAAGCGCTTGTTATTTGTTAATAAGCACTTGTTATTTGTTAATAAGCACTTGTTATTTGTTAATAAGCACTTGTTATTTGTTAATAAGCACTAGTTATTTGTTAATTAGCACTTATAAGACACGTACAAGCATTTATCACTGCAAATTTTGGGCCCAAAACTCCTACTTTTCGATGCAGGAAAGAAGGCCATCACGGAAAAATAACCCAAACCGATGCTCACGGACTGAAGTGATGGATGTTAGAAAAATGGAAAACTGGTGCTGCCCTGTGGTGGAGTGGTTAAGGCGGCAGCACACATGCCAGGCTCCACGTGCAGCCGGTCGTGAGCTCGAATCCCAGCTCTGACAATAATTTACTGCATGTCCCCCCCTTCTCTCTCATCCCCATTTCACACTAAGCTGTCCCGTCTAATAAAGCCAACGGGGCGAAAATACAGAAAAACGTTAGGACAAACTTTGGACAGTTTTTTTTTAAAAACGTTTTCCTTTATTTCCTTCCTCCTTAGTTAAATCAAGCTTAAACTTTTGGACTTTTTCTGTACTTACTTGTTTTAGGAAACGTCCAAATTTTGCAATAAACTTAAAACAAAAAACGTTTGTGCCAATATGTGCATTAATAACTAATCACTCAAACTGGAATAGTTAGATAGTTATATATAGTTTATTAAGAATGATTCAGGCTTTGTAACTACTTAATTAAAGTGTTATTATAAGTGGTATTATTTAAGTAGTCACTAAGCCTGAGACATAGTAAACACGTTGTTAATTATGAAGTAAGTCTTTGTTGTTGCTTTAAGAAGTAATTATAAATTGTTGCCAGGAATTGTATTTTAAATTTTCTCATCTTCAAATTCAAACCATGCAGGTTCTTTGTGTCCCGATTCTTTGCATCATCATTTGGGTACACAAGTATTTGAAAATGTACAACTATTTGCGGTGCCAAAAAAACTTAGCCAGGATAAAAGTTTGTGTCTATTTTCTTTCGGCTGCAGTTTTTTCATCCACATTTCCACTTTTAATTACAGTGTTACTGCTCGTTGCTCATCCTGGGACTGCGCGGGGAGCTCGTGGCTTGTGAGACGCCCCCTTTATAAACCAATAATGATTATCTTTTATACATGATTCATTAGTATGTCCTTAGGAAGCGTACTTTAATTCCTAACAGGCGCATTTGACTACTCCATTTGAAGAAAAGAAAAGGGGGGAAAAAAAGTCTCCTCTCTGTTTTTAAGGAAAGGAAATACGATTTTAATTGTTATGTATTATAAATGACAAATCCTGTTTGTTATTCAGCCTTAATGAACGGGGCAAATTAGAAGAGATGCGCTGGGCCGGTTGCTTCATGTGGAGGTGTAGTGTGGTGCTTTGGCCAATAGGTGTCCCCATAAGCCATGTAAACACTGAAGAGAGGAGGCACGAGGCAGCATCAGTTATATGAGGCAAGTGAGATAAATGAATAAGACATCTTTGGAATTTATTCATTTTGTACACAACAACTACATATAAGTACATTTTCATAATCAAGGGTACTATTTATGAATTAAAAAATGCCTAATTGATCAACTTTATAACTCATGCGCTTCATAAAAGCCTCATCTGATCGGGTCCTGGGGCAGCCCTGACTTAATAACTTCACAAAAAAGAAAGATTTTGCTCCACAAGAAGTATCTTTGTAAACCTGACTTGTTTACTTTTACGTGTTCAAATATATCTGAATATTTGTTTCTCAAGTTCATTCATTCAAGTTGTTAAATATGATTTGCACACTTGTTGTAAAGTAGTAAATAAAATAACAGTATTAGAAATAAATACCCCATTTAAATGCCACCTTATAAAAACTAGGCCTTAATTAGCCTAATAAAGCATTAAAAAACACTTAATTCATAATAAACAAATACTTTATTGAAAAAAATATTCAGATTAGTTACTACTTAATTAAAGGTTAGGGTTATAAGTTAGTTAGGGTATTAATTAAATAGTTACTAAGCCTGAATCATTCTTCATAAACTATTTGTTCATCATTTATTAAATCTATGTTAATGTTTTATTAAAATAAAAGTGGTTATTAGTGTTAATATATGATGTCCTGTTCCATATTCCTGTTCAACTTAAAATAATTGAATGGAAAAAGTGATATGCGTATATGTACTACTAAATAATGAAATAAAGAGTTCACATTGAAAGAGAGGAAGCATATACTTATATGTACTTTTGTTCCTCATAAAACGGCATGTATTTTCTGTATAAGACATATTGATGTATGTGTGTGGGCGTATACATTATGAATTACCTCTATTCACTATTTCATTGTAGACAAAGGCTAGAAAATATTGAATTATGTTAGTTCTTATCAAAACTTGAGTGTTGCATTCTGAAAAGTGAAGTTTTTGTATCTTTTAATGGTCAAACCTCAACACTTCGTGCTTTTTCTGGTGGGCGCAACATCACTTTTTGTGGTCTGTTCCGCCTAGAATATTCCACATTAAACTTACATCGCCAATGCATTTATTCAATTACAAGTGTTTTAAAGAAAAAGAAAAGTGAAATATTTTTCTTTTTGCCAGTTGCTGTCAGCTGCTTGTCTCCACGACATATAAATGAATACTGTGAAACATGCTGGCAAAGCATTACTTCATGGAGACATTGTCAAAAAGTTATAGTGAACCTTCCATGTTGATATTTTTGTCACTTTTGCAGCCCTTTCATAACTGCAGAGATTAGTTCTAGACTTAATATAGCTACAAATCTCTATTGTCAGTTTAATGCCTCTTTGGCCGAGAGTTCCCAGTCCAGTGCCACCATCACGTTCTCTTCATTAGCATTTACTGATTTCTGCCTCGACAAAGAGCCGCAGCAATGAGGGGAATTTTACATCAACAGCTCAGCCCTTTGCTTTATGGATGTTTGAGCTCATAATCACGTTCACACCTTAAAAACGAAGCAATAATAGAGCCATAAGGCAAAGCTGTGCTCCTCTCAGAGTCATCGCTCCTCTTCCCACACTGTCGTAGCTGTGAGTGTGCAATTGTCCATCATGTCTGATTGTCTGCAGTGTTATAGTTTTATAGTCACGTGCGACAGTTTTGACCTTGTGGAACAGGAAAGTGTCTTGTGATTTACCTAGAACATGTGTCGCTGCATTAGAGTAAGTTGTATTGATGGACAGTCACTGAAATAAAATGTACATTGTAGTTTTATCATACAATACGTTTTACTTCTACTTGGGCCACTTTTTAAAGCCCCAATGTATTAGCCAAATAACATAATAGCATGGTTTAGCAACATTATTCCAAAAGTATGCCATACATCTTATCTCTCTCCCTTGAGAATGTTCCGTAGTGTGGTTTTAACTTTCAAATTTCAGGTGACATACAAGCTTCAGAAAGTTACATACTGCTGCTTTAAGTTATTACACTTAAAGCAGCAGTTATTCCACTTTACATGCTAAGTTGCATTATACCTTTGCAGTCTGACTAAGCTGTTGTAGGTTACTAAAGTAACCCCAGATCTCTGATGATATTCACCACAGCATTCCATTCATTTCACTATTGCTACTTGATGAAGGCGTCACAAGCACTACTTTTTCTGTAATTGTGCTCAAAATTCTGCATGATGTTATCAAGTGTCATTTATTTATTTATTGGCTCACATTAGTCTTTACATTAGTAAAGACTATTCTTCCTGAGGTCCATGTGGACATTAGAAAAAATAAAATAAAAATAAAACACATGACAATATCTCTACAAAAGTATTCTACAAAACGCAGTCCTGTTCCAGTACACTACATACAATTAAATTATATCAGTACATCATTGGAAACATGTTATTGCACAGCCAAGCCGACATTACCTTTTATCATATTGAATATGCATTTTTAACATAATCACAGTTTATTGATCTGTGCAGTTAAGGCTACAGTGAGCTTGTTCCACAGCGCTATCGCTCTGTACGTAACAGTTCTTTTTAGCACAATAGTTCTAGGTAGTGGAAGGAAATGGCCCTGTGAAGCATGTCTTGTGTTAAAACCATGCCGAACACTAGAGGGCAGAAGCTGTGCAGACAGACTCAGCGGCTTTTGTAATGTATACACATTTTTACACATATTATAAAACAAAATAAGTCTACAAACTAATCTGTCCTCAACAATAAACCAGGAAAGCCTCTTGTGCATTACTCTCATGCTGGTCCTAAATAGACATCCCAGTGCAAGGCGAACTGCTCTGCTCTGATTACTATAGTTGTAGTTTTGAAATATCTTTTTTGGATGCGCTCGACCAGATTACAGAGCCATAGTCTAGATGTGAACGGACCAGATACTGAGTGACCAGTCATCAATACAGTTCTCCTATGAATCCACACACATTCACTGAACATGATCTGATCCTTTCAGTACCAAAATTCCCAAACAAACCTTGAAGTTTGCTACTATTATAGCCTCACGTACTCCTGCTTCTCTGCTCAATGCACCTGCCGGGACGTGAAGGTCAAATGGCACCTTATTTATGATTTCAAACCTTCACCACACCATCACATGTTGAATGTAGAACCGTGCGCACTATTCTGAAGGGTCTATGCTATCTTTATGTAAATGTCTGTCTAATTCTCCCAGGGGCAAACAATGCATGCTGCCTACACATAAACATATACAAATGAGATGACAAGGGAACCACAGCAGGCTTCAGAGGCTCTTTGATACCAAAACACTGTTCGACTGAGGATTCTAATAAGATGTCCTTCTTTTTCCCCCCACTCTTGTTGATATACCATCTGGCCCGTGTAGTCAGAACATCCCTTTAGGCCTGCAAATAATGACTTTCCGTATCCACACATCTAACCTGGGCACGCCGGTTGTGCTGCAGGGGGAATGGGTGACAGTTGAAGTCCCTCCCTCCTCTTTGCTGGTCTTTACCGCACCTCCAACGCTGAATGTCGGCGCACAGAGGCAGAGCAGGGCAGGTGGGATAAAAGGACGAGGTACAGCGCCCCCCCCCCCCCCCCCCCCCCCCCCCCTCTCAATCATCCAGCCCCCTGGGAGGCGCTAAGAATGAGGGAGGAGAGGCGCAGGGTGCCGAGCAGGGGGTAAACATGTAGAGCACACATTGCCTGCTCTGAAATACTCTTGACTTTTGCGACCTCCCATGGCAATATTTTTTGTTGTCTTTAAACTATGCTGTTTTTGTTTTGTTTCATCATTTCTTTGCCTAGAATGAGTCAGAGTGTGGCATTCAACTTTCACAAAGACAAGCTAAGCCACACGTCACGGGGCTCTCTGCGTACGGGAAAGGTTTTTACGTACGAGACGTTTCACTCCAAGTGTGTGATCTACAAAAAGTCAACTTGACGTGCAAATGTGCGGTCGGGTTCAAAGCCTCTGAACTTTTTGGATTTGATTAAGTAGAAGAAGAAAATGCATTGGAATTTCATGTTCACATTGTTCTCACTATCAGAATACAACATCATCAGATTCAGCCTCGATGCAGTTAAGAAGTGTTGATACGCCACTCGGTACAGCCATATTTGCACTAGTGTGGTACTTCTACTTACTTTTGTATGTTAAGATTTAAGTTGTTCTCTGTGATCTCTTTGATTCTATGACCTTGCAGCTCCTGTGTTTTTAAAGTCCATATTTATGTGCTAAACTTGTCCTGTTCATGCCACGATTTTGTAACGTTTATGCATGTTTCCTCTGCACCATGAGTTTACGCAGCGTTATATTTGGAGTGTTTTTCCATCCGCGTGATCCTGCATTGTCCATCAATTGTGGTGTCAGTGTTCAGAAAAAGTCCGTTTTCAGTTTGCGGGTCTTCAAACACATCCTGATTTCGGGTTGTCTCAAAAGTCGTGTCACCCGCTGTTGCGATGATGTTCAGTGATCAATATTTCATTAAACAACAAACTAAACTGTAAAATAATGATCTGCACATGTAAGAAATTATCCCGAAATACCTCTGTCTTCTGTACGTTCAAAAGCATGCAAATACGTGCCAATCAACGGGTGGAAGCGCGTTTAAAATGTCAGGTCACCGCGAGAAGCCGGTCCGACGCGTGACGGGAGATGTCGGCTGTCAAAAGAACTGTGTCATGAAAGTGTCTATGGAGGAAATGGGAACAGCGTCTATACTTCATGCATGTATTCATAGCACATAAGGACATAGCATGGTGTCGATCTTGATATGCTCAACGGACAGGCGTACCAGCACCGCCATGTATTCTGAGAGGCAAATCTACAAAGCACGATATGTGGTCTTCACACGGCAGAGTAAGTACAGTGACACTTCTTTCATATGCGGTGAAAGTGACCGACTTGTAGGTAATGGTGTAAATGCACAAGTAGGAACTCAACAATCTGGGCAAACATTATGTGGTTGGCTGTAGACCTCTGGATTAAAAAGACTCAAGCGTGGCATTGACAATTTAGAAATGATGGACTGGATTGAAATGTGTTTCAGTGTGTGTTTCATAACTTACAGACAAACGATAACGAGAAACGAGATTGGAAATATCGGGAAACTTACCATGATGTCCAACGGCTGGCTATTTACAGTCTTGCTCTTCATTCAGAAGTGACACACACAATAAACATTTGTTCAGTAACAGTCATTTGGTATCTCCAACATGTATTTAATATAATTTGCATTTGATGGTTTATTTTAGCAAACCTCATTAGATGAAGTATTTTTTGGGAAGTCACCAATATGGCCACCGATCTTTGAAAAGTTGCGTTGCATCCAAATCCAAAATGCAGCTTTGATTCTGCTCCCATTTCCACATTTTAGGATTTAGCTGAAACGACACATGTCATCTCATGTTGGGGTTTGTAGAATTCATTGGAAACAGAGCTGAGCATGTATGGTAAGTGAGCCCCGCGACACCCCTGGGGAGGCTGCAGGGCCTGGGTCAGCCATATGGAGGGGCACCAGACCCCGGAGGAGCCCAATACACTGGTTCTGTGCTGACTGTGTGAGTGAGGAGAGCGAGGCAAACAGGTGAGAGAGATGTGGGAGTTGGTTCTAGGGCAAATCAGACGGAACAATACAAGAGATAATCAAACTTAGTACATGGGGAATGAGTTTTTGTCACAATTCCAAGCATTGTAATGGAATGTTTAAGAATGGAACGTACCATGATGTCTTGGGTTTGACTCCAACCGTCGACAGTCACTCACTCGAAATCTTTCAAAAGAAACATGGGCACCAGTTTGAGTTAATGGGCAAGCTCGATAGCACGTGTAGCCAGCTTAGCATCTAGTGGTCAAGTGCGTCCGGTGACTGTGCACCCCTCTGACCCTCAGAGCCAGAGTTGGCGAGAGAGTGGCAGAGCAAAGATGAGAGCTATTCTTAAGACAACTGAAGGATTTTGACCTAAGAAAGAGTTTATGGTCCGAAAGATTTAAGATGTCAATGCATTTAGTCTATTCAATTGTTTTTAGATATGCAGTTGGTTGACACAAGATGAAGATTTCAATTTTTTCTACATCAGCAATATTTAGAAAACGCTGAAAATGTCTTGGTCTTGAATTGTCGTAGTCATTCTTTAGGTTAGGATCACACAAGTGATTGAACCCAATACGTCATTGAGCCCAACAATTGCCAACCAGCGTCAACACAATAAATGGAGGGGAAAAATATGTACTTGAAGTTAAATGTAAACCAAATCAAAATACTTACCCTGGAATCAGATACCATGCTCCTACTGTTGTTAGCATGTGAATGTAAATACTTTATTATGGCAGATGAACAGTTTCTACCCAAATGTTATATGCATATTTCACACCTTTTGATTAAAATTGAGATCTATACTAACATATCATGATCATGTTGTGATACAAATTCTAGCTTGGGTCTTGTAGCTGAAATTAAGCGTCTTTTTGCAGCATAGCCCAGGGCTCAGAACTCGGTTTGCTTTTTCCCTTGTCTCAGCGCTGTGTTAATGAGGTCTGCTTTTAATTACATTCACTGATGACTAAATAGACCCACTACAAACACCACAAAACACAGCACAATAAAACTCCATTCTTGCACGTCAAATTCATCATTTACGTCCGACAACCTTTTGCACTTGAATCCGTTATGGCTCAAATATATCCATCTGGACGTGGCACGGGGTATATTGTATTGAGGTGTAATTTCCTGTCGGATCGTACAAGAGATGGTGTGATGGTCCTTCGAGAGTTGGGTGGTTGAAAGTTTTCAGTCAAGTTTGGGAGCCGGAGTGTGTCATTTTCGTTTTGCTTTGGCAGCCCTTTGAGCCGTCTTGGGGAGTCGCGGTGCACTTTAAGAGCGGCTGACATGTTACCGCCGCGTGCCTCCTGGTCTTCATCTCTAATAGAGCATGGCTTGCCTTTTGTATCCATAATGCATGCTGTCTTTGAGGCTGTTACAGGTGCCACTGAGAGACTCCATATCAGTCTTTCCTTGTTGATATCCCGCAAACACGAGCCCTCTTTACAATCTCCAATGAGTGGTTACCTAATTACGCATTCCCCAAGCAGCGTGGCCATAGCCTGCCTCACCTGCTTGCTAATTAATTGGCTATGTTTATGCTAGCTATTATAACCTTGACAGTTCGTTACCTTCATGGCAGAGAAGGGCTCTTTCATGACAAATTACTAAGCAGGATGTGTCACACCTCGCTGACTTGCGGTGGTGTCCCGTGCTGGGGACAAAAGCCCTGATGACTCCAAGAGCAGCCGTGTCTTGAAGATATGAGATATTCAAATCAGTCGCTAACAGTGAGGGACTCTGTGATGCCGGTTGTCTAATGTTAATGTTCTCATTTGAATATAAAAGATTCTTTGCCATTTTTGGTGGATCAAAAAAGTGGGGATGTGAGTTCCTAAGGCATGACTGACAAGACAATGGGAAAGTTTTACGATCCGGTCGCCTTTGTTTCTCCACAATTCTGCTGGAAGCCAAAGACACACGATTATAGGTTAAGCACAGGGTGGCGGATTGTAAATGAAAAATATGTGTGTTATTATATGTACATGTTTGTTAGAGTAATGCCAAGTTGAAGCTCACATGCTAATTTGTTTGAATGGCTGGCACGTTACGTCGGTTTTCAGATAATCAGCTTTTATCAAGTGCCAGAAATCTCCTGTGTTTCACGGGGCTTAAGCCAACAAGCTGGTGGTATATGCCCAATTAATTTGACTGTTGAATTGTAATTCACCAATGTAATTTGTGTTGCACACTGGTGAACATGGATAATAATGCAAGATCAACCGTAACGCAACCGTGGTTATGGTCCAACAGTGAATGAGCCATATGCTTTAATAGATTTTTGGACGCTTGCATTTTACATTTATAAATTGTATGACAGAACTTTTCTATGCCCATGTTTGTCTCCATGGTGATGTTACTTTTCCTCTTATGTTTCACAGTCATTAAAATGATCTGACTTGCATCAATTCATTTACAAGTGTTTTAATGGCTAAAATACCGCGTAAAACATGCATTCCTACTGTGAGCACCTCTTCACAGATCTGACCGGTAACTTGGCCTCTTGTCTCTATGGAGGTAGATAATGCCATAGTATACCTGGTCATGGGACTCTTACAACTATGACGTCCTGTCCTGGGACCTTGTGGCCGTTGCAGCAGCCGAGCCTAACGTGTGTGTTGAGCCATAGAACCAGTAATTTATCTTACTTTTAATGAGAATTGTTGTCTTTCACTTTTTCAGAAATAATGGCTCATTTATGCTCCATTTTCATACATAAATATACATTTTTGCTGCCACCACTGCATTTATGCTTTCAATCGTTATAAAGTAAAGTAAGCCTGTGTTCTGTTAAATAACCACGAGAAGGCGCTCACACACAAATAACCAAAACAGAAGAAAAAGAGCAACAGGAAAAACAAACATGGAGGCACTTGCTTAGGGAAAATGGTCTTTTCTGGAGATAATGTCGCCAAAAAGGTTAATAGCGCACACATCAGCCATGATTGAGGTGCAGCGGCATCACACCCACAGTTTTACTTCTCACGTGTCTTTAATGATGGTTTTGCTGTAAGAAATGCCATCATCATGTTCAGTTTTGCCTCTTTTTCAAACTTCTCAGCTTCTTTTTGGGTTCAGTTGAGTTCTTTCGGACAAGTTTGACGACAACACCTCCAATGTTCAAACTTCGGTGCGTTTCCTTAGATGGCAATTACAGCTTATTCTGACAAATGCGGCTGTTCTGCGGGGTCCTTATTTCCCTTCACTCTATAGAATGTCCTTCAGTTGAAATAGATAATAATTCAAGCTGGTTTTTTTTAGATATGCCAACAGGTCTAGTGCACTGGCCCGCCTTCCCCATCGCACTGCATTGTGGTTGGCAAATTGGAGATGTATAATTCAATAAGCAACGTGCTAGAGAATTAATATATTCAAGTTAATTATGCCACCGTGTGTGAGGAAACTGTTGTACATCGGATTACTAAAATGATTTTTACGTCTGACCTTGGTCTCGGCGGATCCGCTTCATTACGAGGTGTTAGTTATGGCTTATCATTTTAAAACAATTGGCACGGAACGGCGCAATCATTCACTATTCAACAATTGACGTCCGACGTTTAAATAAAATATGTCCGAAAGGTGTGAAATTGGATGGATCTTTTCAGCCGTTGTTGCACCGGATGTTGACTTATTCATATTTACGGTATAGCAGACAGATCATTTGGCTTTATTTGGACTTATGAAACACTTTTGGAAATCTTTGCGTTCACATTTCGATGGGAACTTGTTCTTGAGCAGCAATTTGTGCACGTTGTCTGATCACTTTGGCCTGGATAACATAAGCCAAAACACAACAAAACCTATTTTCACCCTTCTCATTGTAATTATCCAAAATAAAACAAGCTTTAAAGAAATCTACTTTCTAAAGGTATGAAATGCTGGTTTTTGGTGGTATGCACATTCAAAGCTCCTGCAGTTATAAAATGTATGATCAAACACAGATTTATGTGAGATTAAAATAAAATAAAGAAAAAAATGGTTCAATTCAAATGGCTTTAGCAAAGACATACTCCGTAGTAGATACACCAAATTCACAACCGTTTTTGCCCTGCTGGTTGAAAATAACGTGTCAGTGCTCTAAATCCAAGTAGTGGAGGGTGCACTATGTAAAGGTGCACTATGTAACTTTTCTGTTGAGGGGTTGGCCTTTTGCTGTATGTTTCTCCTTGTTTCTACACTGTAAACAGATACAGTACAGTTATATTGTTATATCTGGGCATGTTTCTGTCATCCTGCATATTTAGACTCACAGCTGTTTGTCTGCATGTTGTAATCCATAAAGCTCCTCCGTGTTTTTAAACTCCATACATCTTCACTAGACCTGTGCAGATCAAGTCAAACTGCCTCCAGTTTAGCATTTATTTTAAACAATAATACAAAATAATAATAAGTTGCTTGCGTCTCCTTTAAAGTAAACGGCATGATGTGTCCTTTAGAATGTGGTGGCACAAAACTGCTAATATGAAAATAAGATATGACAGTTATAAAAGAAGGTTACCTGTTCTTAACATTTTCTTTAACTCCTCTGAGACTGTTCATTGTGTATCCAGACGCTGACAGCCGGGAGACGCCTAAGGGCCGTCCCGAAGCTAGCAGCACTTTTAAGGAACAGAGAGACAGCATGAAGGCGGCTGTTTGGGTAGCTTGTGTCAGACAGCAGCGCAATGTCACTAGTGTGGCTAAATGACTAAAAGCTGTGTGACAGTTGCCTGCACCATGTTCTCCTATCACTGTATGAAAGATGCCATGCCTGCCACAAAGGTTTACCTGTTAGCTTAGGACTTAGCTCGGGATTATTAGCTCCTCGTTGTACACACACAAATGCACCATTCTTACTTACATTGTCAATCGTATATTCTAGTGCCAAATTTGAGTTTTTATATTGAGCTCCTCGACACGCAGCAAACGGTTATGAATTTGCTCGTAATTATGTGATCCTATTATGGCCAGGGATGGAGCAAACATCAATGGCACCGAGTACAACAAACGTAGCTAGATTATGGCAAATGAAATGCAGAAACGTGACCACGTGACTGTAAACTGGAACGAGGGGCCTTTAACTCTGACACACCTGACATACTGTCCAGAAGAAGTCGGATTGCCGATGGCGTTGTCGATCTGCCTAAGACAGCACTGAAACCTGCGTAAATCGTCTGACAAGCCACGTCACAGCAACATCACCCGGAAGCAGACTTCGAACTGGCAGTCGAAACTGCAAGAAATGAAAAAACAACAACTCTGATTTGAAAAAATAACTTCAGGATAAAGACATTTTACATGACTTCTACACCTCCAATAGAGTTCAGGCTATACTTCTTTCTATCCATTGAAATAAACATTACATTACGCTGCTATAATACACTTGTCTACCTCAGGCATTATGGTGTCTAAAATTTGAAGAAGTGCATGGCACATATTTTGAAATGCCCCAGAACTCTTTGGCAGGAGAAACTAAACTGCACTGACCATAATAGAAACAGCTACTTTGAGACACAGATGATCAACACCAACCCTCAACGTGGCCCGTTTTTAGGACACACAAATGCATTGAATTAAAAAAATCACACGTTCAGCCAAAAACAATTCTTGTCATACCCTAATCTGAACAAGCTCTCTCAACCTGCAAGCCAAGGGAATGTCTTTAATTCAAGAACAACAATCGAAGATGCCATTTAGAGCCTTTAGACTACAATAATCAGACAACTAAAACATTCTTATCGCTTTTATTCAGGTGAGAAACGTTTCCAAAAAGTCTCATTTCAAACGCCGTTCGTCCGTGGCCTGATGGACACTTTCAAATTCCTTGCGCGGACAGATTACGTGCGCAAATTTAGACGCACTTAAAAGGGGAAACGAAAAGGATGAAAGAGCAATTCTGAGTGCTACCATCAAATACCAGTCTAACAATGAGCCTTTGAGCAGCAACTTGTGTAAATTGCATTAAGATTTTACAACGCTGGCTGGGCTCTTTGTGTCTTCTGGCCTCATCTCATTACACGCCCCATTATTATTCCTTTTCACTGCGTTACTACAGGCAAAAACGCGCACCTCTGACATTGTAAAATAATTAGCTACTCCCCATACTTCAGCGGCACAATGCGTTTTCATTCCACGACGCGCCGAATTACCTGAAGAATACCCGCAGCAATACGTGAACCTAATTAACTTCCCGTCAAGATCAAATGTATACACCGTTTGAAAATATTGGAGGAATCAAAACAAGGTCCTGTCCGGGCCTTTTGTCTCGGCACGTCTGACAAATCTAACCTTATTCGGGGAACGTGCGGCGCCCTTTCGGATGGAGTGACGACGATGAAGAGTGTTGCAGAGAAGCCATTTGCTCCATCAAGTAATCAATGTGTAATGCAGGCTGATTTGAATGCACTTAATCACGGGCCTAATGTTGACGGCTCACCAGTCCGTTTCATCAAAGATTCATGAAGGTGCGCCAAAAATTGATGGAAAGTAAGTCTATAGTATCACATTAAACACCCTCTAATGGTCATTTCGTGCAACTACGGTGTGGCTAATTTGGAATATAATCTACAGTGACCGGGAACAAAACTTGCGCAGTGCATAATAGTGAAGAAAAAAAAAACATATATAAGTCGCACTGGAGTATAAGTCACATTTTTGGGGTAAATAACAGATGAGAGAACCTGGTGAATAGGTGTATGTATGCTAACGCTAACACCTTCAGCTACATGACGCACAGACAGAACTGTGGTAAGTGTCTGGTATGTTAACGTAACATATTAACAGTTATTCAGATAACTATAGCATAAAGAACATGCTAACAAGTTTACCAAAGTATTACCCCAAATCACTAAATCCATCGAATTCTTCTTCCTCTGTGTCACTTCTAAACAACTCCACAAACTCCAGAGGAAGAGGAAGTGCAGATTCTTCTTCTGCGTCGCTTAGAGCCTAGAGCGTCCTCTTGTGGTTATCAGTGTGAAAATAATGAAGAAAATGATTTAATAATGTTTTAACAATATCACATATAAGTCACTCCGGAGTATAAGCACCCTGGCCAAATTAAACACAAACTAAAAAGGAAAATATAGTATATGAATGTTAAATGAAGGTGGTGTCAAGGAGGATACATTTATATACATATACTTTATTGTCGATTACGGAGGTGGGGAGAGTTTTGTAAATAAGTAGCAAGTAAACTTTATTTGTATAGTGCTTTTCACAGACATAAAGTCTCAAAGTGCTTCACACAGTCGTAACAAAGACAATTCAAAATATAATAAAATATACAAGATGCAGTCAAATTTTATAAGCTCACCCAGTAAGAATAAAATGCTTGTCTTTGGAGTTTATTCCAAAGTTGGGGTGCGACAGCTTTAAAGATTGGTCTCCTTGAGTTTCAAAACAAGTTCGAGGGTCTGAATATAAAATAATATAAAATGAATATGTTTTTAGAATAGGTGTGATGTGTGCTCTCCAACATTGAATTTTGGACATACTGCAGATGTGCAACTCTCAAGTGAGTGAAACCAAGTCCTTCTACCAATTTACCAAATACTCTTGTGTTTTCTCTTTGTATATTTTTTGTAAATGGCCCTTTAACTAAAGAAAAAAAATCTCATTTATAAAACTGTAAATAAAACGTTTAAAAGTGTGTGACGGTTCGAACAAAACCCAAACATCCACAAACTTCCTGAAACATCTTGTCTCTTTGAGCCTGATTCACAAAGTTCATATTTTTTGGACCAGATCGCTAATTTCGATGTAAAGTTGTCTCTTTTCATGGGTCACAAACATAACATGGAAAGTCACACGTGTAACATTTTGTTTGTTATGTGTAAGTCACGTCCTGAGTCAGAGGTCCATTTGATCAAGTGACACTGACTCATCACAAATGACAAGTTCATGCCTCTGACTGTTTCCTCTGCGTGCACGCTGGTGGTGCAGTGGTTTAAGGCATTGCACATGTGTGGTTGCTATCACCGTGGTGTTGTAGGTTTGATTCGTGGTTTCGACCATTTCACGAATGTCTCTACCCACTCTCTACCCATTTCACGCTTCACGCTATCAATAAGTGCCATTTGGAAGCCTCATAGTAGCCATGGGAAAGTGTTGCAGGTGTCAGTCACGCCCGGGGACCCTCCCGAGTACCTAGCTGGAGGATCAATCTTGTCCATGTACTAGATTTGGTGGGGAAGAACCCAACTAAAGCAGAAGTGGTTTGTGCTAAATCCGGGGACAGAAATTGGGGACTTTCTCGTTATAAGGCGAGAGATCTGACATTGTGGTGCCACTGCAGGACAACACAACCTGTGCCTGATAAACGATCAGCTTCAATGTTCATTTTTCTCATGGATATTCCTCATTACACTTGCATAAAACAAATACAGGTATTCCATCCTCTGCATCCCATTCGACAACGTAACATCATTCTACAACCAGAAACCAATGAATCCAAGAGTCTTTCCTTCAAAACCTACACCGTCCTCAGCTCTTTGTATTCGCTGCAAAAAGGGGTGCATGGGATTTTCAGTTTCATTTGAAGAAGTCTGACGCCTCACGCAACTTTCTCTGCCTCTTTTCGGTCTTATTTACTGCGATGAACTCATCACACTCTCTGACTCGGGCTCAGTAAAAAAAACCTCTTGTGTGAAATGGACACAGTACAAAAGCAAGTGATGCAAAAAGGTGAAATCGGGTTACATCTCTGCCACTCCTCATTCTTCATCACTCTCCGTCTATCTCGCCCCATCTGCTTGTCTCAGATGTAGAGTGAACCCAGTATTCTTTCAGACTCCCCCCAGTTATATTAAATTTGCAGCTCTCCCTCTTAAGTCTTTTTCATGCGATGTATGTTTTAAAGAGCGTGTCAATTCTTAAAGATGCCCCCGGCTTTTATCTGCTCCCAGTAAAGTGAGATCGGCGGGGCGGGCGATGTGACGGCGACGGCCCATTTTGCTTGCATAAACTGCATATGAAATCTTAAAAAAATATATAAAGAATACGCCTTTTAAAGCTGATCGCGTCTGACTTAGAACCAGCTCAACAGAGATGCGTTTTTTCAATATTTATGCACGTAGCTTAGCGCGGTTTTGACAATGGTTCAATGTTTGCTCTATTCCGGAACGGCGCATTCCCTTTTGGCGAGTGCTCAGCCACGGAAGACAATTAGAGGGTTAAGTTTTGACTTTTCGGTGAAGATTGACGGACGATTTCTGAAGGGAGGGTATTGGCAAAGTAAAGACGTGTTGTGTAGCATGGAAGGAAAGAGAAGCGATTACACTAAGTGTTGAGGGCAGAACCAATGATGTGTGCGTGTGTGAAGTGCAAAAAGTTTCAACAAAAGAGATTTAGTTTTGCAAAGAGTTTCTCTGATGAAATTGGTTCGATTTGCCCCCATTTTTGTGTTAAAAGTGAGTGATTATGGTCTCACCAGCACAAATGATTGAAAAATGTATCTTTGTATCGATGTCAACAACTTGGAGTAACGTTTGCTAATCTATATTATTTTACATGAACTATAAAAAATCTGATTCAATGAATTTAAATTAATTCAGTAAAAATGTGAATAAAAGTACAATTAAAATAGCATGCACTTTCAAAACAGAACACTTTCAAAAAGGACATTATTTAAGTTAAAAAATAAATTTAAAAAATCATCTTAATATCCTAAAATTTTTGGTGCAACTGATTATCCCTTTAAAAACAATATAGATGTAGTGGAAGTATACGTAATACTTAAAACAGAACAGTGTACTACATCTGACAAAGTGTAATATTAATACTTCTGTCTTTTACACCGTGAGGCAATAACTATTCAACACAGACTCACATAAACAGGTCATCAAGCGTTTCGCTCACTAATTCCTTCTGAGCGTCCGAATTATTCACCGTGATGAGTTTAGAAGCACTTTTCACCACATTCCATGACCCTTAAGAGAGTTTTGACGTCGCGCTAACGCTAACAACAACTACACTTTGGCGTCGTAGACAGTGTGATGTAGCGGTCCATTACATAGGCTTACTACAAGAATAAAAGAACAAGAACAAGTCAATGTTTTAAAGGATTTATTGACAGTTTAGTTTTGTGAGGCTACCTGCAACAAAGGAGAAGATTAATGTAACTTATCAGTGTAACAAAATTTAAATGTGAACTTTGCCGCCATTTTAGCTAGGTGCACCGGCCAAAAGAGTCCCCAGGGAGCCGGAGCACCTTAAGAAGGTTCCGGGGCAGAACATTGTTGGAAAATAGGAGGGATGTTTTAGGGGGTTAACTGTTTAAAGATATATTGTAAGGATTAAAATGTGCACGGTAAATTAGATAAAGAATATGTTTTTGTATTAAAATTAACCATGTATATTGGCACTGTTTTTCTACAGTTAGCTTTTATCTTTGCTGTTTAGATGGTCCAATTAGCCCAATGGCTCATAAAAGATGCCTGGTCGCAGTTACTTGGTGCTGTGTGAACATGCTACAGAATGCTGTATTTTAAATCTCTTTTTTGTAAATATTTGCTGTAAATAAAATGCGCTTGGGTCTGCTCTGTCCTCGTTGCTAAGGTTGCTATCCGGGCGTTACAGACAGTAAAACGCTTCTTAATCAAATGGCGACGACACACAATTGACTCATTTCACGTGGATAGATGCTTTTGCATGATAGCTGTAGTAATGCTAGACAGATTTGACTTTAATACACACACAAATGGCTACAGCCCCTTTAAAAGAAAACCCTTCAACAACAACTTGGACTTAGCATTAGAAGACATCTGCAATTGCACGTTTCATTTATGATTCAAAATAATATAGATTGTTATTTTGTGATTTATTCATAATTGTGTGCGCTCGTGCGAGGGGTGATTGACTCCATTGATTTCTCCTCATTCATTACAGCTGCTGTGTTTGCACTCTGCTCCGACCTGCACTTGACACATTGATCTGCATACATTTTTCTAGTGTTAAAAGAAAGGCCAAAGTACAAACAGAATTATCTGGTGGTTAGCAACAGCAGAAGCGATGGATCCCGATAAGAATAATCGTAAGTGATCAGCCCCAGACGTGATGTGTGTGTCTCCTGTCACATCGAGTAAAAGGACGGTCGAGCTCACGTAACTGTAAGATTCACCAGCTTTAGTTTGGATTTGCATTGATACATCAGTGGAGATGATTAGATCTGTTTTGCTGTCAATATGCAAGTGTGGACCCAAAGAAATAACTTATGTTCCACGGCTCTTTTGTTCCATTTCTTATATTATTTTAGCTGGAATATGTGTATAGATGTTGCTGTTTGCTGTGTTTACAAGTTCTGTAGTAATAGTAGTACTAGTAGTAGTAGTACTAGTAGTAGTAGTAGTAGTAGTAGTAGTAGTAATAGTAGTAGGAGCCCACAGGCCACGGCGCTCTCATAATGTGCTACAGTTTG
Source organism: Eucyclogobius newberryi (assembly GCF_026437365.1). NCBI lineage: Eukaryota > Metazoa > Chordata > Actinopteri > Gobiiformes > Gobiidae > Eucyclogobius > Eucyclogobius newberryi. The sequence goes on along the minus strand of NW_027316056.1, from coordinate 30,820,439 downwards.
AGTTCTTCTTGTTTTATAGAAACTTAAGTTGTTAAAAGTTGTGATCATCTTACTCAAATATTACAATGACAATAAAGCACTTTGATGCGCGGTGTACTTATGCGTTCTCTTTATCTATTAGCAGCCTTCGTTCTCACATGTGGAGGCCTGCGCGCCTGATTTAAGGTTCAGGGATCTGATCGCCTCGGGCCAGTTATTCTAAGAGCCCCTGATGTCAGTGGGACTGCCTGGCAGAATAAAAGGCAAGGCAATAAACTGGGGGAAAAAGTAGCACACACGCATTGAAATGGGGGCCTCCCTCAGGCGATGGCCCAACTGGCCCATGGTTAAATCCTCCACTGAAAGTGTAATAATGACACCACAGCCCTGTGAGAGAGGAGCAGAGGGGGAGCACAAGGAGGCTCCCCCAAAAACAAAAGCACCCTGTCTGTCCTGTTCTCTTTGTGCTGCTCTAAAGGAAAGAAGACGCCACAGCCTCAGCGCTAAGAAAGAGAATTACAGTGTGTGTGATGAGCAGTGAGAGGATGTGGATCTGATCTGATAGTGATCACAGGGGCTCATGGAGCTGTGTTCCTCATTGTGATGTGTTTGCAGATAGAAGCATTACACTTGTCCTCTAATCCTGTCCATGGGCCCGACTGGCTCCTGGCGCACATAAATGCTTCATTAAAGCAGCTCTGAAGCCCTGGATTTACTTAAGACTGACACACACCATAAAAGATTCAATTCTGTCACCCGCACCGCTTTTCTTTGTGTATTAAAGTTACCACTCTGCTTAAAAAGATTACAGCTTTTCACAATGATCCTGTTCAACTGCTGAAGACATTGTACTGTTTGTGACTAAATGAGTTTTGTGTATAATTACTGAAAGAGAAATACAAATCTCAGTGACTGTATGATATTCAGCCCGACATGATGGACACATTGTCAAGTGTGAAACTATTTTTTTTTCTGACTTAAACAGTCCATACTTTTTCCTTTCTAGTTATTATAGATATTATTACCGGGTCTTGCTTCAGTTAGCATGTTTGTCCCTACAGCACAAAGCACATGCATGTTTCCCGAGCTTTGTGGAGGCGCAGCGGTCATGCTAATTATCAGAGGTCAAACTAATTAACGCCGTCTTTGACTTTGGCATTGAAAGTTCTTTGACGTCTCCACAAATTTGACAGAGTTCAATTTAATCAACATTTGGGTTGTTTCACACCAAAAATATTATGATATGATTGGAATTTTGAATGAATGACTATTACATCTGAGCTCCGGTTTGTGGCCGGAGTAGTGCTTCTTCTAAGTTTTTGCATTTGTTTTCCATTGGACACGCTGTTCGATCACGTGACACTTTCATAGTCTTTGGCTTGAAGTGAAAGTGTGTAGTGTCACTGTCCTTGTGAGTGTGAGACAAATAATTAGAAGAAGATTTTACGGTCTTCTTGTGTGCAGCCGGCCTAAACATGGATTATGTTTTAAAGCATTACAACCTACATATTTTTTTATTAAATCCACAAAAGAGTTTAGGTAATTAGTGCATTTTCAGTTTGAATTCAACACCATTTTTTCTGTAATTTTTATTTTCCATAATTATTTGTTTTCCAATGATTGCTTTTGATAATCTGGGGCTCTATTTTTTAGCTTTTCTAACTATTTCAGTGCAAGTTAGAGAATATTTATACACAAAATAAAGGCCAGTTCGTTAGCTTATCTATTAGGTTATAGCAGAATGGAACTACATTGTTTTTACACTCGGTGAAACTGACATGACGGGATTGAAAAGTCTACATTTTGTCTTTCCGTTCACCTGACGCGTGGCCTTTGTTTGGTGGTGGAATGGCACAATCTGACTCTTTAAACGGCCTCTTTATCCCAGTGAAGGAGAACACTTTGTGCACCATTAGACCTACACAAAGGCGTGCCGTCTTTGTGTAGCCGTGTTAAATAAAGCCTATCATTATGCTCCGCTGGGTGATAAGTGCTATTTTAAAGGTCCATAAATTCAATTAGACAGTCTTCAGCTCCGGCCCCTGCGCTGTGTTGCCCGCTGACACATGACGTGATAGCGGCCTCTGTGTCGGTCATTTTGAAGAGTTATTACTCAGGATTTCCATTTATATTGTCATTTTAATGGGCGGGCCTGTGTTGTAGCACGAGGGGCTTCAGATGCTCGCGCGGCCCCTCCCTCAGGACTTCACTGCATTAAGGGGAAGGATCACGAGTCTATCATTGAGACTGTGTGTTAGCTCCGTGCTAATAAAGTTTAGCCTGTGATGGTTGATCTGAGTCCTGCAGGAGTTGACGTTTTTGCATATAACTGTATTGGTAGTTTGTTTGCTTGATTATCATTAATTAACAGATAGGGTATTATTCATTTTCAGAATACATTTCTACTTGCACAAAAACATTATGCATGTTAAATATTACATGTTGCACTACCTACAGACCACACTTGAGTAAGATCAGAAAACATTGCCACATAGAAGGACACATATTATGCTTGTTGTGTTATCGGCCTGCAAACATGTTCTTGAGCACCTTTACTTTGCATCTCATGTTTTAGAACTGAAATAATGCATCTACTGAAAGCATTACTTTATATCTGTGAGGCGTTTCCCTTTTCATTGTGTTAGCACTCCATCTACTGGCAACAAAGTTAATTACAAAGGGGAAATAAACAAAGCTAGCTCGACGGCTGCTCAGGACAAGTCTGGCGGTGATTTACGGACTTAAAAACAGCACAGAAGATTCTGAGCTCGATGTATAACATTGCAAAACCTTTTTTTTTTTTTGAGAATCAAAAGGGAGGTGTATTTTTGATGAGGAAACAATGGTACAACATGATTAAAAAGTTCAAAAAAAGTATATTTTGCATAAAGCATGTGTCTCTTGACATCAATTAGCGCCAAAATAACCAATAACCAAATAATTTGGGCCACGACAGTTTGACAATAACATTTTAGTTTTTTCATTAAGAACAAATCCTATGTATTAGTGGACTTTAGCTGGAAGTTGAATATTACCATTATTACTTTTTGGCTTGTTCAATAAACAAACAGAACAAACATGTGTCTGCGCTGTTCACAAACTTCAAAATTAAAGTTTTTATCCAGCACTGTCATTAAAATATATTGAATAGAACATTTATACATTCAGCACCAGGCTGTGTGCGCAGCTACTATATACTTTTATTTATCTATTCATGTTCCACTATTCTTCCTGTACAGGCCCATACTTTTTTACCAATGACAATCAAATGATCACTGAATCACAACCATCTAATTACATCTGTATCACTGCATCTAGTATTGCACGACACAGTTTTTACATACAAGATTCTCTTAACTTAAATGTGACTTTCCACTGCCTCTGCACCAAACTTGCAATCGTTTCTTTGTGTGCTTAGCAGGATCTAGTATCATTGCAAACTAATCCTTTAGTTCTATTTACAACGTGTGTTTTATCCCTAATTGGAGCAGTCATGGTCTCAGATGCTTGCACGGCCCCTCCCTCAGGATTTCCAGCCCTATTATTCCGGACTGGGAAAGGATCTCACAGTCTATCATTAGAGCCGTCCCGTTAGCCCGGCGCTAATACGCAGTTTAGGAGCCGCGTGGAAAAATGCTAAAGAGGTCTTGACAAGTCCAGGGGCGGTCTGCTGAGCGTATGTGTGTGTGAGAGCATTAGTATCTGAAGAGGAGGAAGGCGGGCGGGCGGGCGGGCGGGGGGGGGGTCCAGTGTGGTCCCAGTGGTTGTTTGCCTGTTTTCCATCAAGAGCCCTCATCTCCTTTATCCCCTTTGTGGCACAGGGCCCTCCTCGGGGCACTTCCCTCTGAGGGGGATCTAAAAAGAGCAGCTGCCGGGGAACCAGTGCCATTTCCTCCTGCTGTCACCAGCTCTGGCAGCCCTCCGTCCTCCACCCGTTCCCCCCTTCTCCCTCCTCCCCCGATCTCCCCCCTCCATGAATATGCACATCAACTTGTTTCTCTTAGTTCTCAACTCCAGTGACAAAGTGGCAAAGCATATGGCTGAAATATTCATGATGCCGTGTGGTAATTAAGCGGTCGAGGGTTTGAGAGTCGGTGTAGTCCGTGCCGCAGCCCCAAAAACGCTGCTCCTCTTCTATTCTAAAGCCTGTTGTCCTCTTATTGTGTGGCGCAACCTTCAGCACACTGGAGTTAATGAGGCTCAAAATAAGTGCGCTTGTGTTTAGTGAGTTAACTCCAGCTAAGCAGAGAAGAACAAACAATTTGACACAGGGCTTTTTTTTTTCATCATTAGCAGACTTTTGGAAGCTAAATGTTTTTCAGCAGAAAGTTTTACACGGATATTTAGTGTAGTTGACACAGTTTGCGAGGGTGTAGTTGGTGGCAGCGACCTGCTGAGCAACAGATGAGGCTCAAAGCTCCATTTCAAGTGTAACGAAGCAGATTTCAGAATTTCACACGTACTATAAATTCGCGTGGCATAAGGAGAAATAACATCAGTGTTGGATGTTGATAGAGGTTGAGATCAGTTGCTCCTCATGAATTTTTGAGTTTGACAACATTATGTTGGACATCCCATTAACTAAGGTATAATACCATCTAAAGTCCAAAGGTCCAGTTCATTATGACTTTTAACTAATGAAAAACTGAATGAATGGGAATAACTTATCATATAGAATCACACAGACACATTTTTTCTCAGTGTCTCTTTGTATTAGTTAGTTCTTGTATTGACCTATTTACCATGCTAACTTTTATGTGAATGCGTTATCTTGTTCCCTGATTGATCAAGATTAGCGTATAATCTTTCATCTAAATTGAATCTAATCAAATATGTGTTTTTAAATGGTAAATGACTATCCCTCCCTCACGTTCTTCCTTCTGGTGTGAAATTCAGTGCAAATGCAGAAAATTTCTTTAACTTTTTTCTGTTTAATTTCTGATCTTATCAATATTGTTCTTGCAAATCTTTTCACGCAGTTCTGCCTCCAAGTACTGTTAGTCTTTCTGCCCCATAGAATAGATGGAATAGAGTGGGATTGACTCTTACTACTTTTTATTTATTACTTTATTAATTCTGGAGAAAATTTAACAGCAGCAAAACAAAAAAAGATATAACAGATATACAGTTTCAGTATAGTCTGCATGAGATGGTTTCATTTCTTCAGGTTGCCAAAAGAAGCCGCAGCTTTGCCTTTATGATTAAAGTAAGAAATGAGTGACTGAAAACAACAAAAACAACAAACAAACAAACAAATAAATCAAATAAATAACGCTGCGGCGCGTGCCATCGATTCTTTGTCTTCCCTGTCAGAGAATAAACATGGCCGGTTCTGCTGACACTTTGAAGTGCCACAGTAAATTTCTCCAGTGGTTGTAAAAGGCTGGAGAGATGGACGGCGGGCCTGCAGCGGCTTCACGGAGACAGGGCCACTGGGCGAGGGGACGGGGGAGAAGGGGGTTCAGCCATGGCTGTGGTGGTGGGTGAGAAGAAAGGGGGATAGAGGGGGAGAGAGGGGGAGAGAGGGGGAGCCCTGTGTGAGCGGGCCAGTGCGTTGACAGCCAGGTAGATTGTATCTGACACAAAGCTCAGAGATGAAAGAGGAGCGGACAGCTGGCCCAGTGCACTCACCTCTCTCCTCTCTCCCGCTCGCCCTCCATCGCCGCCCGCCTCCCCCCTCCCTACCCTCGTCGACACGTCCTCCGGGGGCGTGTCCTCGGCAGCCCGCCCTGACCAATCCCAGCGGGCCCCGAGCTGTCACTGTCCCGGGCGAAAGATGTAAAGCACTGATGGATGCGTTAGAAGAACGCAGATACGTTACAACCACTGCGGTTAATCTCGTTATAATAACTATACCTTAATTAGTCTTAATAAAGCATCAACAAAGACTTAATTCATAATGAACAAATTGTTTATTACGAATGAATCGGTAATTATTTATTCAAAGAGTTGTGTTTAGGGTATTAAATTTACTAAGCCTGAATAATTCTTAGTAAAAAGTCGGTTAATTAGGAAATAAGTATTGTTTCTTGTTTTATTAAGGCATGAATCAAGCGCTACCAGTTAATTAGGTTAAAAAAATAAACAAACAAACAAACAAACAAACAACAACACGTGGCTTTTTTAGAATAATGGAATCACATAAGACAAAACATATACAAAATATGACATATGATCAGCGATGTAAATTATAACATAAGAAAGATTATCATTCATCACAGGAATTTTAAGATGAATTGGGAATGTCAAATGTGATATGTTAAAAAATGCTGGATTCATGTGTTTGCTGATTATTAATTTGCACGTAGCTAAGTATATATTGTATTGAGGGGTCATTGGATATCCGGTCCGCCCTTGGCAACACCATGAAGTTTAAAAGAGGTATAAACATGGGTTAGGTAAGAGTTAGTTTTTTCTTTGCACAACAGAAGATACTGTACTGGCTTTCAATCCAAGTCAGTTTCCGCAAGCAAAATTCTCACATCTTTTCAAGGCTTTACTGTCCCCTGCCTCTCCAGCGTTCTCCCTCCTCGTGCTCCTCCTCCTTCCCGCTCTCCCTTCCTTCCTCCTCTCTCTCTCCTCGTAGCATCCTCCTGTCTCCTGGCCTCCTCTGCCGTCCTCTCGGCCCACTCAGTGCCACCACGCTGCCTTGTTTTGTCAATAACCATTTATTTGTTGCTGGAATGGCAGCAGCCGTTACATCTGACCTCCCTGTTTCATCAATTATGGATAGATTATTGGACGCGAACATCTGCACGAGCTCGCTGCTGGACTCACCTCCTGGCAGGGATTAGATCAAGTATTAAACTGTTGTTTATTGTCAGGCCAAAACTCTACTGGGAAGGCCGAGAATTTCTACAAGCCCACAGCTACAAAGAGCCCCCATCAACAAGGCACCTTAAATAGTTTAGCAGTGCGACCGAGGGCCCCTGTGGTAAGATATGGGACATTCATTATTTACCCTTATTACTGGTTGTTATAGCAGTTGCTGTAAGGGCCCCTGGCAGATGGGACTTGTCACCTGTGTAAATGTTGGCACCAGGGGCCACAGAGACGGGAATATTTTTTTGGGGCGTTTCACAAGTCATTTTTTGTTAGTGTTTAAAAGGGCAAGCTATAATATATGAATGAGCACAAAACAACTTCTCGTGGAGTTTGACAGATATTCAGACACACTTCAAGAGTATTTTACGGATGTATTATTGAATGGATGTCCTCTGGTATAAAGAAAGAAATAAGTCAGATGCAGAGTTTATAGTCACTCTCTTGATTTAGTCCAGGTTTTGGCCCAGTTTGAGTCTTGATGCACTGTAGATTTACTTTTGTGCTGTTCTAGTCCCGGGTTAGTCTTGGTTTACTTCTGGGTTTAGCCACAGTCCTAATTTTGATGTGAGGATTGTGCAAGCGGGAATGCACCCTTGAAATATTGGGGTGCACAGTCCAGGGTTCGACTCCGAGGCCAGACTGGGCCTTTCTGTGCAGCGTTTGCATGTTTCCCCTGGGTCCCACGGTTTCCCCAGGGGTTAGGGTTATATATAGCATATATGTACATCTCAACGGAATAGCAGAAAATCTTATGTTTGGAAATAAGTCTGTTGGAAATATGTATCACAGTATTTCATAACACCATATATTTTATAACACCATGTATAATTTTGCACTACTCGCATGGAAATAATGAGGTTTTATAACCAAGAAATGAAACAACGGAACAACCACTTTAACCCTCAAACCAAAGTCTTTATTATTCTTATCAGAACTCACAAGGGGAATAATATATAAATTATATAAATGCATTAATAATCTGGACAACCATTCTACTAAATATATAAAAAATACATGGGAAAGAGAAGGTAACTTGGTTTTACATATGAAGCATATATATGTACATCTCAATGCAGGACCACAAAACCACATGTTTGGAAGAAATTCTGTTGTTGATGTCAACAACCTTGTCGTTTGGGACTGTCCTATTATTCACATATAATACTGGACTGAGATCATAGAGGCACTGCAGACCACTGTCTCGACTTTAAAACAATATACTTTGGATGTAGGACTCCTGCGATGGAGATGATTAATTGATACCTGTGGAATGGACTTTTAGCTGCAGGGAAAAAGACAAAAACAAACAAACAAACGGATGCCGGGGACTGAGCCGACGGTCAAGAACTGGACTGAAATAGCGACGAACATTTCTAAAAATGTATTGTATATAAAACTTTGAACTTAAACATGGACAAATTTAACAGTCTCCGACAGATGGGAGCGATTAATTAGGGGCATGTGCCTGACTGTGGATGACAAATACTAACGTCGCTATTATGTGTTTCGGGACTGCCTTATTGTTCATAAATATTGGACTGAGACCATAAAAATATGTATGTAACTTGTTCAATGGAGACAATCACATTTTACTTCAGAAAATTGTCAGCGTCACAAGTCACAACCATAGTGTCCAATACGCTGTGAATACACTATAATATAAAACCTTTGAGCTGTACAGAATAGCAGTGTTTACAGTGAGCCGGACCCATGCAGACTCCGTTACCCACAGTGCATTGTGAACAGGTTGCTGGTGCCTTTTTAGTCCCCTGTCAAAGCCTCTCACAGTTCACCTTCAAGGCATGTGCTCAGCTGTCAGCCGCACTTGTCAAGCCGACACTTAGCATTCACAATGTTTCTGTGGAAATAAAGAGAGATTTTCCACCGAGCGAGAGGGGCAAAAAAAAAGAAAGAAAAGAAGTCAGGCAGCTCAAATCTAGTGTGTTTTTGCTAATGTCTTTAGGTGGTTTCGGCACTGATGTAACCTCTGTCAACCAGGAAGTGTATTTTTCCCCTTTTCTTTGAACAAAACGTCAAACCCTCCCGTGTGCCGCGGAGTAACGGGGAACGCTGTGCATCAAAATATCAGCTGAGGTTGAAAGGCGTAAAATAAGGTCAGTGTCACCGTTCTGCATTATTAATACGCCACTGTTTATCTCCTGCCCGTTCAATCTGCGCGCCCAAAAAAAGGCTGCCTGCCGTGAAATATTGATGCCTTTCCCGGGCTTAACATGTAGAAAAGAGCCGGAAAACGAGGTGTTGCTCCCAGGCAGAGGTTTGCAGGGCGATGTGTTGCCTGGCGACACACAAACACTGAGGAGATGGCACGAGCATGTGGAGGGCAAAAGCTCCGCCCACCGTCGGAACTAGCGTAGCCACAACACGGCTCGGGCTCCACCCCTTCTGAATACAAACCAGAGATGTGTCAGAATGTTACGAATGCCAAGTTTTGCACTCAAAACTGACCACAAGGCGTCATGGAAACACAGTGGACAGAGGTCAATATGGATAAGAGTGAGCTGCAAGAGCTGCAGGAGGAGAAGGAGTGGGAAAATGAGAGTGACGTGTCTCTGAAGTGGAACACATTGATATGACTGATACTTCAAACAAATATACCGGATGCCCTTTCGATCACAATGAGCCAGTTCAGTTGGTAACTTGGAATTAGTGTTTTGAGATCAGATTAATCAAGCAGAAACTCTGTTGGACGTCCAAACCTACAGATGCCACTAATCCCTCTTCAATTTAGGTAAATTGTACATTTAACGTTTTTTCCCCTGGAGTTGTATTTAGCTTCATTCATGCTTGTTTGATGAATCCTGTTTACAAGGTCTTCTGCACCTCATGAAAAACATAAACCCACGCCATCACGTTTCTGCTGTCAAATCACATTCATTACAACGCCATGCTTGCATTAGCGTGTTGGGCGAAAGCTGGCTTTTGTTTGTGGCCACAGTAAATTACTCTTCTGCCAGTAGATGGCATGGTAAGGGAACGCCCTACAAGTAAAAAAGCAACTTGTGGTTTTCAATAGATTTCAAAGCAAAGGTATAAAAGCATGTTTAAATGCATATAACAATACAATAATGCAGAATAAGTATCCTTTTTATTATTCTTTTGATATGTCCAAGGAGCACATAATAAACAGCCTTGCCCAGTAGTGTGTATAATAGAGATACACAGGTAGTACCAGTGGAGTCTGACTAGAAAGGACTCCTTAGCTCCCCTGGTCTCTGCTGTTTCTTTCATGTTGAAATGTGAGTAATTAAACCAAATGCCAGTGCATCCGGGCGGCACACACAAACACACAGACACACGCATGCACAAGAGACAGAGCGCTCTAATGATCAACACTCTTTATTATCCCCGCGCCTCTGCCTCCGCCTGCCTCCGTGTCTGTGTGCTGTTTAAGTGATTGTAAATCACGGCCGGTAATGGCACGGATTAGCATACTATCAGAAAGCTTTCTTCATGCGTGCGCGGTGCATGTCGGAGGTGTTTTATGGACAGCGTGTTAGTGCTGCAGATGTGTGAGGAGATGTTGCCTGGACTGTGGACCATAATGCCTGTGCTGTCAGGAGCCATTAGACACAGGCGTTGTGAGTAATGCTCTGAGTGAAGGGGACGGCAGGGCCGGTCCTGCTCATCCCCTCTCAATATGGCCGCCCCTTGCTGGACCTCTGACAGAGATGTTGTATTTCATCTCACATTTCCTGTTCCTATTTGTGGGTTTGTTCTCCGAGAGTCTGGGGTGTCCCCCCTCCCCCACTCATGCCGACTGCTATTGTGACCCATGAATTATTGATTAACCTGGGTAACAGAAAAGATAGGACTGTGCTGAGCTTAGACCTGCCTCTTCTGCGGTGGATGCTGTTGGTACCTCGCAGATATGCATAAACATGTAGAGTATCTCATTTATTTCCAACATGATAAACGTCCTTTCTGTTTAGCACAAAATGCACTTGTACACCACCTCCACCACCTACTCCACCACCTCCACGGGTAAATCCTACATGCATTACCGAATTGTCAGTTTGAATACAAAATGAATACATTTAGAGAAATTTGATTTGCTTTAGATTGTGTTTATTTATTTTTAATCAGCTTATTTGTTTATTCATTTGTTGTCTGCGTTAATTAGCACACTCTAAATTAGGATATTATGGCCCTACATATAGGGCTGAGTACCAAACAATTTGGTACCGCCAAAAGGGCCCTGTATGTTCTGGTTGTGCTTAATAATATCCACATCCAGTCACAGTCTGCAGTGTCTGTTTAAAGATGTAGCCAAACAGAAAACTTGATCTAATCATCCTCTTCAGCCCAGGTAAATGTGAAGTAACAGCGTAAAGTCGTCACAACATGAGCAAAAGCGCTGCCTTTGACATAAAGTGCAGTACATGGGAAGCGTGTCATTGTATGTGAGAATCAGCTCTCCATACAAGTTTGTTACAAAAAAATATTTAGCATAATTAGAACATTGAAACATATTTTTGACATAACATTAGTTGAGCTGACCATTTACATCTAATAAAAATACAGGGACAAAAAAAATATCTGTTCAGGTATTGTATCAAAAAGTAGGTATTGTTAAGGTACTGGAACCAGCCCGTACTTACATGTCCTTTACATGTTTTTCCAAATTGTATAAAGATTTGACATTGCTCTTGAACATTATAGAATGTGAATCCTGAATCCTATGATGTGATGTGAACTCTCCTTTAGTGACTTCTGTGGCCCTCAGAACCATGACGTGTCTAAATGAACCATCTGCTGGTCTTGTTCTGCTGATGACCTCACCTGGCACCTCAATCGATAACCCAAACGCTATGTTTAAACTGAATCACATTTTCCAGTGGCGGCCCTTTAGGCTCCCATCAGCAACAGGCCGACGCGCCGCTCACCCTTAGCGTTCGCGTATATATATACAATTAAACGCCCCAGTAAGCTGCCACGTATTTTCATTAGAACGGCCCTGGCCCAGACCCTAGGCGGTGACCAGGCGCTGTAATTGCACGGTGCGATGTTTACATTTATTCATGAAATGCTACACCGTCTATTCATCCCACCTGTCACCCATTCCATTTGAAGGGGCCCGGCGTGGTCCCCCCCCCCGCCCCTCCCACTGCCTACAAAACCATCCATGCCCACTTGTTCCCCTCCGATATTTGATTCCCAGAGTCTGATTAACTTTTCATGCATTTGGTTCCGCCAAAATGTATGTGCACTCAGCCACATCCTTTATTGATTACTTCTAGTGCAAACAGTAGGCGGCGTGTGATATACATAATTGGACAGTTGTCAGGGGAGGCCGAGCAGTGATAGCGGCGTCTCGTCTCCCGCTCAGAGATGGGGCACACCTGACACGGAGCACATGCCTCTTATGCTGCAAATAGATCCACGTGTTAGCACAAGGGCGGCGACAATGGGGCCAGTGTGCACAGTGACAGCTTAGGTTAGCGTTACACTGGCAAACGGTGGATGAATGACACACACATTTGTTGCTTTTTATCAAGTATTACCGGTTGCGCAATAGTAACATGTTTTATTAAGTTTTATTTAGTGTCGAGTTGATATTGATGTAACAAACAAACAGGTTGAATGTTTTGTGTAGTGTAGTTAAGTAGTGTGCGAATATGATCATGACGCCATTATATATTTCTTATAAACTCAATAGTTTTGTTTATCTGCTTTGGATTGACTTTGTTTTGCAATCCTTACACGGTCCAAATGATGAATGTGTAGCAATGTGAAATCAGAGCAAAATGTACTGTATTATATTAAAATGTAGTGTATTTCATACTTTTATCCACTTCCCGTCTAGTTACCATCGAAACATGTCAGGGCAATCACATTATCTCAGACCTATCATCCTGGTGCAATGATTCTGTCCATAACACAGCTGTAAATAAGAGTGTTATTTTTATTAAGAGTACAAGAGTTTTTTTTTTTCTCAGAGTTTTTTTCAAAGTTATCTGTTTCTTTATTATTATACTTCTGTTCCTAATCTGTGTTGCAACACTAGAATTTCCCTATTGTGGAACAAATGAAGGTTACCTCATCTTATCTATTGTTTTATATTGAAGAAACGGCGAAACCATTCTACATAAGACCAGGTGAATATTCTTCAACTTTTACCATACGTTACAATGTATCCATCCAAACGTTATATTATAATAATACTTTACTGTTACTCTGTATTGTAAAATATCTTTGAGTGTCCAATAAAGTGCCGTATAAGTTTGATGTATGATCGTGCATTGGTAAACCTTGGTGCGTTAGAGATAGAAACGTGTACAATAGCAATATAAAATCTAATCTGATGGTTTGCTGAAAGAAATATCCAAGAGATGATCAAAGCGTTACGTAAAATTAAAAGTACAGATACACCTAAGCACCCTTCTCCTTTGTCGTAAGTCTGTGGCAGAGACTTTGCATCGGAACACAGAGACTCCAGACCTGTACTTTACTTCACTGAGTTTATTATAGTACAGGACTTAAATAGATGTACTTGTTAGAGACCATCATCAGGGCTTGGACACTAAAGAGAAGAACATAGAGATGGCAAAAAGAAGGTGGAAAGAGAACATCATTTATTTACCGTATTTTTCGGACTATAAGTTGCACCGAAGTATAAGTCGCACCAGCCAAAAAATGCATAATAGAGAAGAAAAAAACGTAAAAGTATGTATGAAATGCAAGTGTGAAAATAACAAATAATATCACATATAAGTCGCTTAGGGGTATAAGTATAGGGCTAGAAAGGGGTCAACACGGGCGTTCTGGTTAAACTTATGCATCAACTGTATCCTAATGATGCTTGAGTAAAAACTTTTACACAAGCATCTACATTTCAGCTTCCATGCAACCAAGTGCAACGCATGTCACCGTTTTACAAATGACGGTTACAGTCGGGAAAAGGTAAACGCTCAAGAGTTCTTTACAAACGCAAGCAGATGCAATTCCGCCCGTGTCATTAACAACCAGCGCTTTCTGACTATTTAATCCTGAGCCTCTAATTGCACCGTGTTTACTAAATGCCTCCATGATAAAACACACACCATTTTTGACTAATGTTGATGCGATTCGGTGCTGTTTACAGTGCTGCAGTTCTACGTCTTTGAACCAGAGCGCCATTAAAAATACTCCAGAGATTAGATAGCGCCTTGTATGTAATATACCCAACATGTGCTCGGCTAATTATTTTTCTGAGTGCTTATAAGCGCAATAAACTGGCGGCAAAAGCAAGTGAGCCAAACCAAAGGATTCTCTGTCTACTTCTGAAATTACATTTTCTACTGTGGGAATAAATAGAAACTTAATGTGGCTATAGGATGCGGGGAAAGGAAACACTTTTTATGTTATTTTTTACTTTATATTGCAATCTAGTTCTACTATGGAAACCCCTTCATGGTCTCAACCCTGCAAGTCAGGATTATGTAAGACAATTAATCCTCTTTACCTTGAATGTGGCGGTCAGAGAAGCAGCTAGCATGAACTGTTAGCCCCGTTTCTTTCATTCACTCCCAGGGCAACTGCGGTTTACCCCCACAAAATGTAGCTTTTATTAGTTTATTCATATTTGGAGGGACAATGTAACATTGTGACATTCAGCACATTATAAAACAAAGATGTTCTGCTAGTAAGATATTTGGTTTCCATCTGCAGTCCCTTCTTTTTTATTATTTTATTTTTTTTAAATACATTTTTCTAAGTTATCTGTTTCTTTATATTTATACTTCTGTGCCTAATCTGTGTTGCAACAGTGAAATTTCCCCATAATGGGAATAATAAAGGTTATCTCATCTTATGTTATTTACAGAAATAAATTGTACATTTACACCCAGTCAACAGTAAGAACAATTCACAATGTCCACTCTCTGATCACAACATTCTTCAATCGGTATTTACAAAAGTTAGGGATTGAATGATGCAAAAAGTGTCCAAAAACACTTTCTAAATCCCTATCATTCAAATTATTATGGGTCTTCAATATATAGTTTAGAATTTTGTTGCTGAAAATGGCTATATTGTAAAAGCAGCTCTTAGGGTCAAAATGTGTGCTGTCTACATCAAATGAAAACGTGTTTAATCGCCTGAGAAACAGGAAGTGCAATGTTAGCATGCTAGTTGTCGTTAGCTTTACCTCTTAAGACAAAGCAAAAGCGCTTTTAAACGTAAACATTTGGAAGCTAAGAATGGATTAGGAATGTGAGGTTTAAAATGATCCAGTTATGTTTTTATGCTTTTAAGAAAGTAAAAGCCTTAAAAAACTAGATTGCCAATAACAAAATGTCAACGCAAGGTTCAATGTGTCCAAAAAAATTCTATAAAATGGCAAAAGCTAAAAATGAAATACTACTTCTTGCAAATCTCATCAATGGCCACAACAAATTCAATCTAATCCTGACGACCATTAGGTTCCGCACAGGCTTTGCTAACGTCAGGTTTAGCCAAGCCCCTGCTCTCCGACTCATGCAAGCCCGTCCGGCGGTTACACATGCACACATGACCGTGCCGTATTGATCCGCCCGTACCTGCTCCACCGCACCTCACACCCTTAGTAATGAAAGGCAAACAGTGGCTGGCGCAATTCTACCGACCTGTGATCCAGAGGTGATGAGATGTCCCGCTCGAATCCCTCCCTCCCGCGCGCTAACACATTCGGCCGCACAAATGCTAGCCGCGCGGGCCTTGTAATAACTCCATCAAACCCACGTCTCCGTGTTTTCACAAGGTTAGACACACACAAAGACACCCACTGGAATTTTACATTTTGCACCTCTTGGCCCCTCCGTACACTCCAAAGAATAATTCGGTGTGGCCAAGGTTACACATGCTGTTTGTGTTTGGCGGGTAATCATCGCACGGCAATTCCAAGGTAACCCCCCCCCCCCGCGCTTCTCCGGAGCCTTAACAAAAACATCCGCTTATACAGATTCACGGGGCCAGACGTAGCTCCGTGCCGCCTGTGTTCGTCTTCAAGGAGGTGCGGGCAACTGGAGAGGGACCCAAACAGAATCCATATTTAATGCTATTTTCCCCACTTGGACGTGTACGGCTTTCAAGTGGGCATAAAAGAGGCGAGTGAGACCTGGCTCCCTTTTGACCGTGGCATTGTGGAATCACAGATGAGCCGCTGGAGTGTACGGGGCCATGAGGACGAGTAGCGTGTATATATAGTGAGAGGGGAGGTAGTACTCGGCGGTCGGTGGTCACACAGGCCGGTACGGCGAGCGGAGATGACATGTGCGTTGATCCGAGCTGTAAAGGAGTCAACGGTCAGCGAGCACGTTAGCGCGGACGACTCTGCCCGCTGCCTCTGCGGAGGAGACAGTTTGGTTTGGGAAAAAAATGTCCTTTACAGATGCTTAAAGACGATGTACATTGTCTTATATCATTCAGTTTGTCTTCATGCTGGGTGGTGGTAGATCACTCTCAAGATTACTTTATTTGCAACAGATTCATTGTGCAGGAATTTTCACGTTTTGACTTCTCTACTTTAATGACAGTAACAGAGACATAATCAAACACAATCTCATACACATACATTGGTACGTAAATCCCTTAAAATAGCCAGAAAGACGATGGGGATGGAACTAAGCTGTCCCTATAACGCCTTGTTCTGCAGCTTGGCGCTTGGAACCTTCAAATCTCTTCAAACACGTGAAATGAGCAACGTTTTGCTCAAGGACACAACCACAAGGTGCATTTATCGCAGCTGGGATCAAACCAGCCGTATATTCAGATTTGGCCGCAAATTAGCGAGCCAATGCTATCCTCAAGAATTGACCATATTTGACGGTGAATCTTCAGTTACTATGTGGACAGCAGTACCCTTTTATCCATTATACATATGGGATCTTGAAGGCAGGTGACTGTGTGTCTGCATTTGCCCTGTCGTCCAGTACCCATGGGACAGCACATCAGGGGCAGCAGAGAGTGACAGCAGCGCAGCGCCCAGAAATCCTTCCACAGAAGACAGATCTTGGTCACTCAAGAGGATTGGCCTGTTCATTTGATTTTGTAAATATAACCAGGCCAACACGAACCCCCCAAGACATTCACCTGAAAAAAATGTATTTCTATGGCACAATTAGTACACAATATAATGCAAAGTGCTTTAACAATGCTTTAACAATATCAAATCACTGAGCTCCGTGTTTAGTCCTGTTAGTTTATAAGTTGGAGTTCTCTTTTTGAAACCTCCAATGTCGTCAAAGGACTTCTCACACGTTGAACCTTGCTTGAACTTCAAAAAAAGGATCGTACAATATTTTTGGTCAGTGCGTCTGTCCGTTCTCGACACTATCGTCATGACGACCTGACGTCTTGGGAGTCCACATCATATCCAAAGTTCACTCACAAAAGCCGTTTGAATAATGTCCACTGGAAATCCGTCCCGCAGTAATTGTAATTCACTGCACTGAGCTCCGGTTCTTCCTCCTCTCACTCATAACACATTCCGCCGGCTCGCTTCCATGTATTAATTTTCTCCACATGCCTCCATTCTTTCTTGTTTCTTTACCTGTTCGCCTCACATCCTATGACCCGCTCTGTCTCATCACCGGTGTTGTACGCTGCATGTAATTACCCAGCCATCAAAGGGGAACTGCCTTGCCAATCAGCGTATCAAGGTTTAAGGGGGACACACTTGTCTGCTGCGCTCACCCGGTACGCACATCTCTGGCCCCGGCACATCGCAGCAGTCTTTGCTAATGACTTGTAGCCAACAAATTCCTAAGACTCTCAGGTGGCTTCCTCCAACCAGGCTGTGTGCGATGATGAAAAGGCCCAGATAAGATAAACTGACAGTTGCAACTCATCGCGCGGAGAAGGGAGCAGCCTGGCAGCGGCTCAGACACAGGCCCAGGTCTCCACCATCTTTTATCTGCCCCCCACCCACGCTCCCCTGCCCTCCTACTGTGTGCTGGAGTTTAACACTACATTCAATTGTTTTACTATTTTAGGTTAAATGTAAGCATAAGCAACTATAGACCGCCAGCACGTGTTGTTACATACTATGTAATATACTATACTATGGATCAATGTAAGATAGTATTGACAGATGGCTTTAGAGCATGTATAATGTCAGAACAATGGAAAGTTAGGACTTTGATGGGGAATTATAAATAAATCCATCCATTCTTTTCTGTTTAAAGGGTTCCCTCATCTTAAGCATCCTTGTCTTCTGATTGATTCATCAGTTACAGTAATCCTGTTTTCCTCTTTTTTGCTTCTGAGGTTCGAGTGCACAGAAAATTATGTTTTTGAACATTTTGATTATAGATGTGGGATTCTAAATATTCACAGCAATTTTCATCAATAACATTCTTCTCAGTTCTTCTCAGTTCTGCAGTTTTGAACAGCTCAATGTACGTATTTGTTTGTATTATTAATTAGATCAATATTGCTGATGCAAAGATCTAAATGGTAAATACTGGTCTTTGCACGTGTGTTGTCTCCCGTCAGATCCAGTTTTGCAAAGGGAAGAATGGAAACTGCCACAATGGGTCAAATGTCCCGCAATGATGGTAAATAAACTCTCACAACTTAACTTACTTTAATCATTCTTACTATCTATTGTGTCTATCTATTGTTGTTATATATCTAGATTAATATTTGTGGTTTTGGAACATTTCAGACCATTTGTCACCTGATGTATTTGGGTTTCAAAAGACTAAAGCTGGAGTACCCCCTATCCCCGCCCACATTCCTGTACTTTGTTGCAATTTTTGGAAAATGTCAGACTCTTCTAAAATGTCATGAAGCGACTTTAAAAAAAAAAAAAAACACACAAATGACAATTGTCTGCAGTTTTGAACAAGAAATTAAGGAATATTAACTTTCATATGACATATTCTCACGTTATACTGTAGTTAAACCTGAAAAAAGCATAATATGTCTCCTTTATGAAGCAGGGTGCATGCTTTTATTGCAGATGTGATGATATTTGCACTTCAAAGTCCTTCAGGAGCAGTATTTTGTGTTACATTCCCTGTGTGAATACCATAAACACAAAATGTCCACTTCTAAAATGTTTCCGTGCCTTCACAACTATTAAACAAAGTCTCTTCTCCAAATGTGTGCGTCATTTGATCACACATCGTTCATGCCGGTGTCTAAGTATGTGTGACTGTGCGACTGCCAGAGCGGCGTGGGGCCCTGTGGGGAAGAGGGGGGGGGGCCGCCACTGTTTCCTCATTAGGGCCCATAATCCCAGCTCTTTTATTTCACTCCATTAAGCAAAGAAAGTGTGGCCACCCCTCTCTCGCCTGCACACATGACACACTCCAATCAATACACTCCCACCGGCTCCACTGGCCTCCTCACCGGGCCCCCAGCCCCATGACTACAACGCACCGCAACTGTCTGTCTAATTGAATTCTGGGGGAGACAATACGTGGATATTGGGGTGTGACGTAGAAAGGAGTGTTAGCTGAAAAAAATAAAACTATGATTATTTCTAATTATCTTATATTAAAGTTTAACAGTCAATAAAATAAATAAAATAAATAAAAATAAATAAAATAAATAAAATAAATAAAATAAATAAAATAAATAAAATAAATAAAATAAATAAAATAAATAATAATATTAAAAATAATATAGGCTTAGTTTTTAGTCTAGTGTTTTCTTTGTGTGTTGTTTTGTTTTAACTGCAAAATTCTTTTATCCATTCTTTTATATTTCCATACTTGATGATCAGTTATTTCCTTTAATAGCTTTTACATAAAACTAAGTCCAAATACGTCACGGCACACATTGACCAACATAAACGTCCCACTTAGTTCTAAGTTTGACAATTTTTTCCATTTTCAAATTAAATCTGAATGTTTTTGTTTTTTTAATGTTTTTTGTTTTGTTTTCATTTTTCTAATGTAATTATGATGTCAGTCCAGTCCTTGATCGTTGGTTCAGTTGGTGGCTTCCGTTTTGTTCACGGTGGAATTTTTCCGTGCAACCAGAAGACCGGAATGTTTCAAATAGGGTTGTGTTCAAAATATCGATACGGCGATATATCGTCACGGACTACGTATCGATACGCGCCTCAGTATGGTTATTTCTTTTGTTAAAAAAAATATACAATAATAATAATTGTATTTATTTTCTAAAGATTTTTGTGGCCCGTAGGCTTTAAAGGAGGTGGAATAGTACTTTTGATCTGCTGTTTGTGCTGCTCCTCTGGGCCGAGGTGAGAAGGAGCTGTGGACCTGATCAGAAGCTGATCTGTGCAGAAGATGCTGCTACAGCATGTTCAGACCATGAAACATACAATACTTTACTAGAATGTGTTCCTTATATTTCTATTTGGATCAGTTGGATGTATGAAGTTATTAGAGCAGAATGGATTTATAAATAAGTGCTTTGTGGATAAACATGACATTTCATTCGTTTTCTTATCCAGAGTAAAAACATCATCCATTTGGTAAACATATTTAAGACCCTTTTTTCAAAAATGTATCTGGATACGTATCGTAATGAGGAAATTGTATGGGAATATACAAGTATCAGGATACGTATCGTATCGCGACCCCTGTATCGGGATACGTATCGTATCGCGAGGGTCTTGGCAATACCCAGCCCTAGTTTCAAAGGGATCCATTTATTGTGTCCATGGCAGGGGTTTTGATGATGATCAAAGCTAAGTATGCTGTTGTTTCTTTATGTAACCATGAGAGTTTATAGTTCTTTTATAGTTCTGCTCAAGATCATTCTAAAACTGTTCAGGAAAAGTCAAGTTTTGTCTTGTTCAAATGAGAATCTACTTTCAAGTTTTAGTATCAATTTCCCAAAAGTTTAAGTAGTGTTCTCTATTTTTACTACAACAAGTGATACTACAACAAACATGATTCAATGTGTTGTTTTAATGTAGGAGGAACAATTCAAGAAAAGAGCTTTAAATTCACTTTTTCCAACCCAATTTTTGACTTTGGGCTCCCATCATCAACCTTCCACTCATTCGCTTTTAGAAATACACGGTTTCTCCAAACCTCCCAAACTTCTGCCTGTGTTGTAGCACCTCATGATGTGGTGAATAATTGAAGCCCGCACTGTATGATGTATCGTTGGAGGGTCTGCATAGATTCACCTGGTCCATCTACAGCGTGCACCCCGCTGCGCCTCACTCACAGTTCAAGCACCTGTCCCTCCACTTGGCTCAGCACCACAAAGGTTCACATTAGCACACGATCCCCTGGAGGGGGCTCATCCCGCCTGGTGGCTGCGGGGGTTCAGCCAGAGCATGAGGGGGTGCGAGAGGTGGGTGCGTGCGGCGGGATAAGGGGGAATGGGGGTTGATAGGGGTGTATATACTATGGGAGAGGGGGTAGGGGCCGGTCGGGGCAGGCATATGGCTCAGTGTTGAGTCCGATGCGCTGATTGATAGATGGATGTTTTGAGTGTTCTTTGTGTCTATGGTTACCACTCTAACACAAGTGCTTTTGACCCACGACCTGTAGTACACGATCCGTGAATGCACAGATAATTCACAGGTTATTGTTTCATAATTAGACACATTATTCACATTATTCATCTTCTTCTCAAGTCACTCGAGATAAATATGATAATACAGTTGCATTACACTTTGCAGCAAAGTTAATTATATTTAAAACACTGTATACTACACAGTATTTTTACTATAAAGTGTCTAAGCGGGTTCATTTTTCAAATATGAAACAGACAGATTTAATAATCCATTTTCCTTGTCACTATACATATAACATAAAATATGAATAAAAATGGCAACTTTCAGGTTATGTAAAATGTGCATTATTTGAAAATGTGCAATAATTTGATTGTTTTTTTTCTTTAAATTTTTGTAAATATTAATTGCTTTATTGTTGACCCTTTTGTGACCCCGGGACAACAAATGGAAATTAGCCAACAATCCGGTGCGATTACATGTTTGTCGTGTCATGTCTGTGCAATAACATGCGCTGTCCCAATCAAATGAAAAACAATTAAAAATCTTCTTCTTGATTTATAGCATTCTTGGCCCATTCACCATCACAACTTGTTCATTAAGAATTCCCCAGTCTCCATATGCCATGTCATGTATTCGTCCATTTCAAGAGGAAACACCTCATATCTCGGCTGACCACTGCATCTGTTCTTCCACCAAGTCCCAATCGCCAAGTCTCCAAGTCCAAGACAAATATTTGGCCAATTATGAATATTTAATCTCACTCTGCACTTTGCAAAAGGTCCAGCAGATGCTATTAAATCTCATCCCATAGATACACTGTTATGACATGTAATAACTACTGAATATAAAAGAGATTAATAATTTAAATTGAGCCAACAAATTAGAACCATCATTAAAAAAAACAAAAAAACATGCTTGAAACCATTTTGCATAAAACCCAGCCCGGTTCAAGGTAATGCCAAGGCCCGGCTGATAAAGAATTACAACATTAATTCAGCAAAGTGAACTTATTGCTCCTTCTTGGTGGAGATCCCTGGAGCATTCTTTCGCCGTGCAGCGAAATGATAGCATTTCCATTTCCCCCATCAAAACGAGTGCGCGGCGCGTCTGTCCGTATGTGCGCGCCCGTAAAGGCGAGGAATTGGTGCCGTTTTCTTTATTGCTGAAATTTCTCGGAATGGCGCGCTTTTATTGTGAAGGCGTCATCCCCAGAGGGTCCGAGGTGAGGTGGTCGGTTTTGTGGCAGAGGAAATAAGAAACGCTTTTTGACCCCCGTTCAGTAGAAAATGACAGAATGACATCACATTTTTGACAGGGATTTGACTTGACTATGTATTGTACCAAGTTAATGAAGTCAAGCAATTGTGGGACATTCTTCTCCGGGTACTTTGGTCTCTTGACTTTTTACACCAATTGCATGCGACAGAAGTCCTTCAAGAGCAAATTCTTCGGGAGAATGGCCCCTCAACAACAGAGCAGAGTGAGAGAAAGCGTGAGGCATCGAAGGGAACTGTCCTGTTGTGTGGGTGTTTTGTCCTGAGGGTTGTTACTCACCTCAAACTGCCCAGACACACCATTGGCTTACCCTTCCTGATGAATCTCCCCACTATCAGCTGTACTGAGACCTTTGACTGAGATACAAAGATGACTTGGAACTGCAGTGAAAATGGTGCTGAACCTGAACATCAATGCAAAACTCCTGATGTTCCTGGCTCAAAGTTCTGGAGCTGGACCCTTGAGCGCTGCACTCAGATTAACCGCATTCTTTAACTGCCTTGCTCATGGATTCTGCCCAAATCTGCAACGTTTTTTGTCCCTGTGATCATTCATTTTTCCCTTGTGTTAAGGATGGACCATGCCTGTCCCTGATTGGCTAAACCACCTGTCAATCACTGCCATCTGAACAAGGGAAAATGGTGACCAGACTGATATCGACCCATATAAAAATACTGAGAGATAATATTCTGGACTTTTCAGCTTTGAGGAGGATCGCAATGGATTTGACGTATTACATAGTTATTACATTCTTATTACATTGTTATTTTGCTTTGATGCAGTTTTTTGGATATTATGAAGCAATAAGAATGTCAAGGCAAGCTGCAATTTTGTTCGAGGAAAGCCACAGTAAGCTTTTGTTTTTTGTAGGTGGTGGCAGACCCTCCACAGGGAAAGTTACACATTGCACCTTTCACAGTTGGGACTTATGTGGATTGGAAAAAGACACATATTTGTCCACTTCTTTTGCATTTAACCCTATGACACTGTTCAGTATAACACACACACAGCTCCTGCATATTGTCTGGTTGAGATAGTTAAAAGATTCTTGACTTTAAAGTGCATTTTCAGCATTGGCGGCCGGGCTCCCACTGAGTAAACACTTCTGTAGCTGCTCTTCTGCACCTTGCTCCTTTCTTTCTTTAATGCCGCATGTAGCTGGAGGCATCGCTGCTTGCTTGTGTGATATTACCATTTACCTGCTGTTTTGAATTTTTATTTGAATTGGGATGAAACGCTCGCTGCCAGACGTTTCCCTAACCCCGGTTTATTTTCTTCTTCCTAATCTCCCTGATGGCGTACGACACGACGCTGCGCTTTATGCGTCTATATGTCGTCGGGTTCCTTTTGGGATTCGGAGCGGGAGAGAGAGAGGAGGGTTTCCCCAAGGAGAGGCAAGGTGAGGGTGGAAAACATCAGTGCGGCGTGCAGACTTGGATGTGTGGAGGAGGGACGTGCACTTGTCAAATGTTCTGAATGAGGTGCAGTGATTTTAGCGGATGGAAAAGAGCGCCGGAGAATGGATAAGTCGTCACAAAGTTAGGGTTTCAGAGGGGCTGAGGACAAATGTGTCATTGTGGTGATGGGTAGTAAGAGCTGGGAAAGGTTTAGGAGGTAAAATATTGCGTGGAAAAAGGTGAAAAAGTCCGAAATGTATTTAAATAAAATTGATTTCGTCAATATTTCAGCTTTCATTCACTGCTTTCAGTCTGCCATATAATAAGCTATTCCTTTATTGTCCACACATGGGGAAATTTCATATTCATCAATACAGATAAAATGAAACGTTTACAAGGTATAATTTACACTGATTATATATTATTTGGGTAAACCACACAAACAAGCATCTTAAAACATATCTGACAATAAAACATCAAGTATGACGATGACGATAAGATGTTCCGTTCATTTCATAAGCTGTTGATACATGTTTATTTCTTCATTACAATCTTTTTACGAGATGTCTTACGAACCATTAATTCCATATCAACAGAGGCAGGTCTACTTTCCCTTCCAGTAACCTTTTTTCCCCCCTAGTGGCTGGTTGTAGTCGTTGTGCTGTAGTTAAACATCGCTATACGCTTTGCTAACACAGAGTTCCCTTTTAATCCTCTATAAAATAATGCATTTAGAAAACACAGAGCAAAAGAAGAATACCGCCTTGTATATTGATTTGAAGATCCTACATTAAGGAGAAGCCTGTGGGACTTTCGTTTATTTTTCTTCTTCTCTTTTGGGCCTTGAGTGTTAAACGGAGCTGAAACATAAGGACATCAAATAGACCTCACCAAGGACACACATGTGCAGGTAAGGAAGCTGTTTGGAATTCAACTATTGGAATGAACCGCGCCGAGTCCGTAATGAGGGAGGGCAAAAAAAAAATCATGGGCAAGGTCGTTTTCTGGTAAGAACCGAAATTCTATTCCTGTGGGGCAGAGACGAGCGAACTTTTTTGTTTTAGCAAAACTGCCCATCAAATAAGCATAATCGCTATCAGGATTCATACAGTGTTGCCTGGGACCTACAGGCAGGCGGCCCCGCTCAAATTGGCCCTTCTGATAAATCACCATTAATTAGCTAATAAAAGCTAGCAGGTGGTTCGCCGCAGCCCAAAGACATTCCTCTGCTCTTCTGAATTATGGATATTACAGCCACGCAATGGGTAAATGAGAGGAGGCCACATTGCCACTGCTGCCAGTAGTGGGCGTGATAAGGCCAGATCTAGGTAGAGAAAGCACAGCTGGTGCAAAATAATGTGTGCTTTTCTAGAAATAGACAGTATATTAGCACTAAAACATAAAATACTGAAGCAAAGCTATTCAAGAGCATGTTAAAAAGCTCATATCAATACAAAACAATGCATAATGTGTTCATTTAAAAAAAGATCTTTACAGGAAAGTCATGAATATTGACACTAATTTATGGGTTGTTGATTGTTATTATTATCTATAATATCCGCAGTTTGTATTGAACCTAAGCAAGAAAAAAATTAGGGGATTGGACAAAAAAAACGTTCAAAAATTTATGTGCCGATTTTTTATATGTATTTAGTTTATATGACCAGCATTTTTATTTAGATTTTTTTTAAATTTAGTTGATTTGTTCGATTTTTATGAATCGTTTGAATAATGATGGTTGTTCACATGCTGTGGTATTTCATTTTAGGACGAAAGACGTGTTAGTACTAAACAAAAGCATCAGAAACATGATATAGTAACACTCTGACAAAAATGCCTGGACCTTTGTGAAATAATTGTTGCTAATGTTACAAATTACACCAGCGTCAATGGTGCTTATTGAGTGGAGTAGCTCTGTTGCACTAATGACACCAGTTCTTACCTGGGAGTGTGCAGCCTCTCCATATAATCCCTGTGTGAAGCATCATTAGCCTCAGCAGGGGTCAGCGGGGGTCAACGGGGGTCAGCGGGTTAAACCAGCCCAGCACTACTCGACGCCCGGTTAGCTTCACCGCTCCAGCGCGTCCCTCACACCTCCAGAACTGCATTTGTACTGAAGAGACAAGCTGTGGTTTGACAGGAAGACGATGTGCACAAACGAGGACATGGATACGGCCTTTAGTGATTTAATCTAGCGTAAGTTAAAGGTGCTGTGCATGTTTGCTGGTGTAGGGTCCAAACCTGCGTGTGTGAGTCAGTGCGGCATTAATGTCGTCTATATCCATGGTGACCAACGTTTCTTAAGCAGCTTTAATTGAATAAATGCAAGATGGATATGTTTTATGTCATATAGTGGAACATCCAATACAAAGCAATAGAGTGTCATCGAAGACAAGCAGCTGGAGGATTCTCCCAGAAAGAAAAGTTAAATTTTTTCCACATACTTTTACTACTTAAGAACTGAGTATAAACATTAAAATAAAATCAGACCATGAGACATTGTCAAAGTGTTATTACCTCAAACACTACTCTGTGTCTTGCTCCTCAGAATCAGAAAAAAGCTTTATTTTCATTGTCAGTGAACAAAAGTCACAAACTAGAAACTCGCTTCCTCGATATGCTGCAATATGAAACAACGAATAATAAAGAATAACAGCAAAATATATACATGAAATGGAGTCTTCATTTATATATATACTTATCAGCGTCACAATACAAAATGCAACTCTAACTCAATTTTGAAACTATAAAAAAGGCTTGATACACAATACCATTATTATAATGCCAAAAAGATAAATAATAGTCTGTTTCTGGTAGTTAATAATGTCCTTTGGTTTTATGCTTGTTCTGATATTGATCAAAACCTTTCTGAAACTGTTCTTGAAAGGTTTGGTTTGATTTATGTCATTTTTTTCAGTATCAATTCTCATATATGTATAAATGAGTGTCTGGTTAGATATTTTGACAACCCTATTATACATTTACATCATATATACGGTAAATTCTAATGTGAACAGGACCAACTTATAGTAATACTTTGACCTTGTGTGAGGCAGGAGCACTGGAGCTGCAGAAGTGTAAGGACGTAACAATAAGAGAAATGTCGTGATATCATCAAAACTCACAGGTTTGTGCGGCAGTAGCTCCTCTTCTGACTCCCTCTTGTGCCATGAACATCCCGGGTTCGATCCACTGACTCACAGGTTGGTGGTGTGATCGCAATGGCCTCAGGTGAACACTGTCCTCCTGTCCTTGGGCAAGACACTTAACCCGCCTCGCCCCATTGCCTGTTTCACGTGTGGGTGACTGGGTGGGCACTATGAATGTGACAACTTACCAATTGTTACATTGTTTTGTTGCTGCAGCACTCTAAAAAAGAAGAGAGAACTACATAGACCATGATATCGCTGTCATGAAGAAATGTTAATAAATCATTTTCAAAATCTTAATCCTTAAATAATGACACTAAGCCATTTTCAGTAAGTAATTAAATACAAATAATTAAATGCATCCTTTCTACAACACTGGAAGCCTCCTTACAATATAGCATTGAATATTGTACCATGAGGTTATATATTTGTATTGGATATTGTGGCGACATCCACAACGTTTGGATCAGAAACACAAAGTGGAGAGGATCAATTCACAGGGATCCTGAATGTGTGTCTTTGTAGTTACTTCCTATGACTAATTCTGCTTCTCTTTACGTTGTCCTGTGCTGTTTCAGGACGTGGCTTTACAGTTTTTTACAATTAGATAAACACAATTTTGATGGTTTTGTTTTATTTAGCAAAACCCTTCACACAATTAGCACAACCACAAACCCAATTAGTAAAATACCTTAGCTCCTTTGCAAAATGAAACACTCTTGTAAAAACTCTACACTAATTGATCAAAACCATATTTTTTTACCATATGAAACACACACGTTGCATATGACTTAACTATGTTTGCACCAGTTACACGCTGCTGTTGAAAACCTTAAACACTTTTGGCTAATTCTGCTTCTAAGTGCACAGAGTCGTATGGGGCAAGTACACCGTGAATCTGCAAAACATGGCTCAGATTTGCACAACTGGAAACACAATATCTGCTCACACTTTGTGCAAAACAACACACACAGTGAACACTACACACACTTGTGTGCATCACTGTAGACACCACAGGACACAAGACTAATGCTGTTGACAGTGTCATTTATTTTTTCCATATACTCAAGCCAACATGGCAAAATAAAAACATTTCCCAGTTCTCATGAACATTACATTTGATCCAGTACAAAAAAGAACCCTCCAAAACTCCTCCCCCTCCTCCTTCTGCTTGAAGTCTTCCTCTTTTTCTACCCCTACCTCCACCTCTACCCCTACCTCCACCTCTACCTCCACCTCTACCCCTACCTCCACCTCTGGCACGGCCTATGCCTCCTTCTTCTCCTTCTCCTCTTCCTCCTTCTCATCCTCACTCTTCCTCTTCCTCTTCCTTCCATTTTGGTTCAGTTTCGTGAACTCACTTGCTGCATTTTTATAGTGCTTGAATCTGATTGGTGTGTCTACAATTAAGCGATCTTGTGTTTGGTCACCTGATGACAGTGTTCAATGGATTGGCACATGGGTGTGGTCATTTGACAGTCAGTGCTTTAGAATTGCAAGGAAGTGACATCTTGATAAACTTCTGTGTCTAAATACATACAAGTGTGTTCAGTGTTGTTAATCACTGTGTGTGTTGTTTTGCACAAAGTGTGAACTGACTTATTGTGTTTACAGTGGTGCAAATCTGAGGCCGAGTTTTGCTCCTTGAGTGTAAGGTTTTGATAATTGGGCAAAACTTTAGATTTTAGTGTTTATTCAATCGTAAAAAACTGTAAGTTCCACCGCTGTACTCCGTCTTCTGTTCCGTTGTTCGGCCTGTGTGGAAAGCGTGCATCTCTAATACTGCTTTGAACGCCTACAGCTTCTATATTCCTCTAGAAGTGAAAGGGGTCACGCGACTGTCACAGGCACGCGGGGCTCTTGTGAAGCGACAGACTTGGAAATCTAGTTTGCTCGCCTCCTCCTTGGGTAAGTGAGCTCTTTTCTCTGGGTTAGATGTCCTGAGGCAGCCGCTTGGCACGGGGTGAAAGAGAAGGCGACGAGGCTCCGGCACAAGTGGGACACGGGAGCAGATG
This sequence comes from Eucyclogobius newberryi, assembly GCF_026437365.1. Lineage (NCBI taxonomy): Eukaryota > Metazoa > Chordata > Actinopteri > Gobiiformes > Gobiidae > Eucyclogobius > Eucyclogobius newberryi. Next base: position 30,791,371 of record NW_027316056.1, on the reverse strand, counting down.
GGACACTGATTGCCGCGTTGTTTACAGCTGCTGAGGACCTTCCGCGCGCCGTTATGGAGGTCAGAAGAGAAAGTGTGTCTGCCACGTCGCAGCACTCCGACGTGACGCAAAAGAAGAGACCTTCCGAGCGTGAGAGACTTGCTCTGTTGTGGCCAGAGGGCGCGTCCAGGCCAAAGGGGAAAGGTGCGTTTTTGGGACGCTACACAAACGCATCAGTGTTTTGTGATCGTTTGTATAGTTTGAAGTCACTGGAAAATGAAAAGTGACATTATATATATATAGTTGCATTACTAATATGTGTCTTTTGCGCATTTGTAGAAAAGAAAAAAGAAACGTAATTATGCACTTTGGAGCGTCTCTTGCAGAGCGTTTGCCACCTACTTGGAGGAATGTTGTTACTTTGTCCTGGAATGTACTACAAAATGGCGTACAATTGAGCTATCTCCATGGAGACAAGCAGGTGGCGCCACTAAGCCAAGTTACAGGTCACGTCTGCGGAGAATCAACCCTGCTCGTAAAATTGCATGTAAGCAAATATATTCTTAATATACATCTTAAATTTAATATACGTCTGGATAAACATATAATTACAGGATAAACATATATATTATACATCATATACATCATATTTTCATTACGACAAGCAGGTGGCATAACCCTGCACCAGAAAAGTTATGCAGTGCGCCTTTAAGTGAATCTCCACTGAGAGGAAATGGATGTTTATATTGTATTTTCCGGACTATAAGTGGCACCCTTTTGGCTGGGGTGCAACTTATACTCTGGAGCGACTTATATATGTTCCTATATTACATATTTTCAAACTGGCAACCGCATTTCACAAGAGGGCGCTCTAGGCTCTAAGCGACGCAGAAGAAGAATCTGCACTTCCTCTACCTCTGGAGTTTGTGGAGTTGTTTAGAAGTGACACAGAGGAAGAAGAATTCAATGGATTTAGTGATTTGGGGTAAAACTGATGCTTTGGTAAACTTGTTAGCATGTTCTTTATGCTTTAGCATGTTCTTTATCTGAATAACTGTTAATATGTTACGTTAACATACCAGACACTTACCACAGTTCTGTCTGTGCCTCATGTAGCTGAAGGTGTTAGCGTTAGCATACGTACACCTATTCACCATGTTCTCTAATCTGTTATTATTTTAAACTGCATTTCAAGATGAAATCTCTGTTCTTGCTCTTGGATTTTATCAAATAACTTAACCATCAAAATTGACTTATACTCCAGTGCGACTTATGTGTTTTTGTTCTTATATTATACATTTTTTGTCGACTTATACTCTGGAAAATACGGTACTTGAACTTGAACATAAGCATAGCAGTTCCTCCTACATTCAGTTCGGATCCAGAAGGGTCTGGAAATCTGCTCTGTTTCTCAATGTTTCATCTTTCTTTTTTACTCGTTAGCCGCCATGTTTGTTTGACATAAAACGCCCCGTGCGTTTCTCCGGTTGGTTCATCTGCCCGTCAATCACAGCCGCAGAAAATCGGCCTAAGCAGTAAATGACTCCGGACCGAAACATTTGTCGGGCGATTCAGAGTCCATTCTCTCTAAAACATCTTAAATATTTGGGCAGAAAAGTGAAAACTGCAAATAACCGGGCCCTGGAAGAGACATCTAACACAAAGGTCTGGAGGGTCGTTAACATTTCCTTATGTGCCAATTGATTCTCTCTCATTGGTTTTAGCCCATTCTGTACCTCTCTAACTGTAGTCTGTATCTCCAGTCGTAACGGCCCAGAGCGGCGGCTGAAATATACCCACATAATCAACCTTTAGCGATGGCACTGCTCCATGTTGTTGAAGAATACGAACGGTCTCCGCTCCGGTCGGAATATGAGGGAAAGCACATTCCAAAAACACAATGTAATACTACAAACAAAACCAGAACGGGTGCACCTCGGCGTGGTAGTTAGTGGTGAATAGTCAAATAGTAAGAATGTCTGCATGTTGTTCTGTTGTCTATTTTTACCAATAATGATACAATCCTTTAGATAATCCTGTCTGCTGCAGTGCACTAGCTCGCTGTAAGAGTAGATTGTGTGGTAATATGTTGAAATGTATGAAAATATACCCCAATAGACAAGACAAGTTTATTTGTAGAGCACGATTTGTACACAAGGCAATTCAAAGTGCTTCATACAACAGGAATAAATTGCATTAAATCACAAAGACATGACAGAAATCAACCGTTTAAGACATAAAAGAGAAGAAAATAGAATAATTTCAGTCATATGCACTACTAAACCAAAACTGTTTTTAGCTTAGATTTGAACATTACCAGAGTAGAGCCTGTCTCACATCTTCAGGAAGGCGTTTCCAGATTTTAGCTACATAAAACTGAAACACAGATTCAATTGACATCAGACTAAAAGGGTTATGGATGGATGGATAGACACACATAAGATAAATCAGAGTTCAAATGTTGCATGTGTTTTTTTTTGTATGTGGGCTTTTTTAATGTAAACTGGAGTAAATCTGCAGTCTGGAGGAATGGACTGACAGACACAAGACTGGGCATTTGTTTGGTTTTGTCGCTTCCCATGTCAAAGCTGAAGCCACATCCGGGACAGAAATGGAAAATTATTAAGAAAAATTCAAATGTTAGAATTGTATGGGTTTTTCGAGGTTTACTGTGTTGATCCCATTGGGGTAATTAGTACTCTTGACTCATTCTTCAGTACCGTATTCAGGAGCATTGGGCCGCTTTCGATTTGACCCTTTTGCACGTTTTCGCCACATGCCAGTGTTCAATATTCAGGTGTATTTTTCAAGTCCACCACTGAACTGTTTGATATCATCCAGTGACAGCATGGATAACCCAACAAAACCAGTCTGCACCTCGGTGCACGTTCAGTAGCGTTCAGTTTTACATTTACTGTATCTGTTGTGTCGGCCTAAATTCCAGGATTAACACAAATTACTGCGTCGTCTTAAGCTCTAACAAACTTCTCCTTGTATCCAGGCTTCGCTCCCGAATCCCAGGTGTAAACAGTCGCGTCGTGTCCGTCTTGTCTGTGATTAATTGATTTTATTATTCATATCGATGAAGTGACGGCTGGTTCTTGCGTGACTCGCCGGCGTTTTCCTCGTGCGGCGATGTTGGACTTCCCGCGCTGAACATTGATGTATTCACGTTCAGAGTGGTTAAGGCTGATGGAATCCTAATGTATTTTTCATTTTGCAAATATTTTAATTAACCCCACCCCCTCAGCAGCATGTACTCTCCAGTGGCCAGTGTTTGCCTTGCTCTGCTCGCCCGCCCCCCCCTTCTCTGTCTCACATTAGATCAGCCTGTCTATATTTACATGTGTTTTTTTTTTAACGTTGTCATGTGATTTAGCAGTTAAAGTTGTGATTTTGTTTGTCACGATATTAAAACTGTACTTTCTGATGCTTCATTTCCCTCTAAGTTGATCTACTCTTTTCAGCGTTTGAACTGAAGCGTTGGAAAACCAAGAGCGACCCGATTATTTTAACATTTCAATTGATTCATTACTTTACTGTTACTGTTAGCATCGTGGCGGTCGTCCTCACATCCTCCCACGTCGACGGAGAAATAGCGCTGACGTTCTGTAAAAAAAATAAGTGAAAGAGAAAGCGCAGAACAAGTTTTCACACTGTTAAAACGTCAATTGGTTTATTTATCACTGTACATACGAGTTTTAATATGAAACTGAGACTTGCAGACAGGAAGAACATGCACATTCTACTCAGCCAGACCTTGCATGGTCCGGGAATCGAACCGAGGACTTGCTGTGAGGTGGCTGTGCTGATCACTAACCACTGTGCCACTGTTTCACATCATATCGACGTAAAAACTGTGAAAAACCGGTGTAATAGTGTTAAAAAAACACCAGAATGAAGCGTAACATCTTCTCTTAAAGGTGCACTAACTAAGGTAGATGTTTGCGTGCACCTGCTTGTCGCTATGGAGATATAATGTTCCACGGTATGAGGTTCAACTTGCCTATCTCCATGGAGACTTTTAAATGAATTGCTGCTTGTGTCCATTTTTAAATCAGTTCAGTTTATATCAGAGTGAAAAAATACAAAAATAATAAGACTATTAAAATGTGTAAATCATAAATGAGACAAAGGATGTTGTTTCTGTAAAATATGTGTCTTGGCATTTTATTTTATCAAAGACATTTAAAGCCTTTTGTATTTTGTATCTTGTATCAGTGCTTTAAAAATGTGGTTTAGTTACAGATGACTGAATACTGCAATAAAATGTGTTCCGTTACGTGGTCTAATCGGGCTATTCCAAATACTTTCCCTTTTTTGTTTTTTATTTCAGGGTTTGTTAGTTAATAGTTTTTAATAAATAAGCTGTGTTTTCTATTTTCCTGATTCATTCTGTGAAGTTTAATGCCTAAATGATCAAATACTGACGTGTTCCTGTGATTGTAGAGAAGTAACTCTGGTGCACGTTTATAGTTACTTCCCAACATAGTTTTAAGTCAGATCTGTGGATAAGCGAGCTCACTCACAGCAGATTTCATGTTTTTCAAGGATTTTCTTTTTTTCCAACCACACTGTAAATATGAGATGGATGCCATGCTGTGGAACATTCTAGGCAAAGTAACAACATCTCCATGGTGACATGCCACTAGAAAGGTTACTACATAGTGCATACATGCACAGCGCATGTGTGTGTGTGTTTATGTGCGTGTCTTTATGTGTGTTTATGTGCGTGTGTTTATGTGTGTGTGTTTATGTGTGTTTATGTGTGTGTGTTAATGTGTGTGTGTTTATGTGTGTGTGTTTATGTGCATGTCTTTATGTGTGTTTATGTGCGTGTGTTTATGTGTGTTTATGTGCGTGTGTTTATGTGTGTGTGTTTATGTGTGTTTATGTGTGTGTGTTAATGTGTGTGTGTTTATGTGTGTGTGTTTATGTGCATGTCTTTATGTGTGTTTATGTGCGTGTGTTTATGTGTGTGTGTTTATGTGTGTTTATGTGTGTGTGTTAATGTGTGTGTGTTTATGTGTGTGTGTTTATGTGCATGTCTTTATGTGTGTTTATGTGCGTGTGTTTATGTGTGTGTGTTTATGTGTGTTTATGTGTGTGTGTTTATGTGCGTGTGTTTATGTGCATGTCTTTATGTGTGTTTATGTGCGTGTGTTTATGTGTGTGTGTTTATGTGTGTTTATGTGTGTGTGTTTATGTGCGTGTGTTTATGTGCATGTCTTTATGTGTGTTTATGTGCGTGTGTTTATGTGTGTGTGTTTATGTGTGTTTATGTGTGTGTGTTTATGTGTGTGTGTTTATGTGTGTGTGTTTATGTGCGTGTGTTTATGTGTGTGTGTTTATGTGTGTTTATGTGTGTGTGTTTATGTGTGTGTGTTTATGTGTGTGTGTTTATGTGTGTTTATGTGTGTGTGTTTATGTGTGTGTGTTTATGTGTGTGTGTTTATGTGCGTGTGTTTATGTGTGTGTGTTTATGTGTGTTTATGTGTGTGTGTTTATGTGCGTGTCTTTATGTGCGTGTGTTTATGTGCATGTCTTTATGTGTGTTTATGTGCGTGTGTTTATGTGCGTATGTTTATGTGCGTGTCTTTATGTGCGTGTGTTTATGTGCGTGTGTTTATGTGTGTTTATGTGCGTGTGTTTATGTGTGTTTATGTGTGTGTGTTTATGTGCGTGTGTTTATGTGTGTTTATGTGCGTGTGTTTATGTGTGTTTATGTGTGTGTGTTTATGTGTGTGTGTTTATGTGTGTGTGTTTATGTGCATGTCTTTATGTGCGTGTGTTTATGTGTGTGTGTTTATGTGTGTGTGTTTATCTGCGTGTGTTTATGTGCGTGTTTATGTGCGTGTGTTTATGTGTGTTTATGTGTGTGTGTTTATGTGCATGTCTTTATGTGTGTGTGTTTATGTGTGTGTTTATGTGTGTGTGTTTATGTGCATGTCTTTATGTGCGTGTGTTTATGTGTGTGTGTTTATGTGTGTGTGTTTATGTGTGTGTGTTTATGTGCATGTCTTTATGTGCGTGTGTTTATGTGTGTGTGTTTATGTGCATGTGTTTATGTGCGTGTGTTTATGTGTGTTTATGTGTGTGTGTTTATGTGCATGTCTTTATGTGCGTGTGTTTATGTGTGTGTGTTTATGTGTGTGTGTTTATGTGTGTGTGTTTATGTGCATGTCTTTATGTGCGTGTGTTTTTGTGTGTGTGTTTATGTGTGTGTGTTTATGTGCATGTCTTTATGTGCGTGTGTTTATGTGCGTGTGTTTATGTGCGTGTTTATGTGTGTGTGTTTATGTGTGTGTGTTTATGTGTGTGTGTTGATGTGCATGTCTTTATGTGCGTGTGTTTATGTGTGCGTGTTTATGTGTGTGTGTTTATGTGTGTGTGTTGATGTGCGTGTTTATGTGTGTGTGTTTATGTGTGTGTGTTTATGTGTGTGTGTTTATGTGTGTGTGTTGATGTGCATGTCTTTATGTGCGTGTGTTTATGTGCGTGTGTCTATGTGTCTGTTTATGTGTGCGTGTTTATGTGTGTGTGTTTATGTGCGTGTGTTTATGTGCGTGTGTTTATGTGTGTGTGTTTATGTGTGTGTGTTTATGTGCGTGTGTTTATGTGCGTGTTTATGTGTGTGTGTTTATGTATGTGTGTTTATGTGTGTGTTTATGTGTGTGTGTTTATGTGTGTGTGTTTATGTGCGTGTGTTTATGTGTGTGTGTTTATGTGTGTGTGTTTATGTGTGTGTGTTTATGTGTGTGTGTTTATGTGCGTGTGTTTATGTGCGTGTGTTTATGTGCGTGTGTTTATGTGTGTGTGTTTATGTGTGTGTGTTTATGTGTGTGTGTTTATGTGTGTGTGTTTATGTGTGTGTGTTTATGTGCGTGTGTTTATGTGTGTGTGTTTATGTGCGTGTGTTTATGTGCGTGTTTATGTGTGTGTGTTTATGTATGTGTGTTTATGTGTGTGTTTATGTGTGTGTGTTTATCTGTGTGTGTTTATGTGCGTGTGTTTATGTGTGTGTGTTTATGTGTGTGTTTATGTGTGTGTGTTTATGTGTGCGCGCGTCCTTATCGGTGCTTTGAGATGCCGAGCCTGCCGAGCCCATCATTTAGTCCATTACGTCCTCTGGTTCACCGCCGTGCCCCCGGGCGCCTGGCACTGGCTGTTGTGTCATTTGCTACCAACTGGGTTTTTGATGAGAGTGCGACCTAGAGACGCCTCATCCCTCACCACTGTCTCATTCCCTTTATTTACATCTGTCTTTAGCATTCTAATTACTCTCCTTATTGCTTTTGCCGGGAGGAACGGCTGAAACTGCTGCAGAACGAGCGCGAAACGGTGGCCGAGGACACTGCGGTGGGAGCCAATAACAAAGCGGCGTAACTCCATAGGCCACGGGCAAAGATCGGGGTCGGCCGTTATGGACTGTGGGCTCACAAAGAGTCGATGGCTTTACCGTGAGGGTCATTTGCCCATAAGACGTTTTTGCTCTAAACGGTGGTCTAAATGAAACAAGCTGAAGAAATAGCGATTCGAGTGTCGGGCACGCAAGCGTGGTAGAAATATGGAATAGAAGGAATTTTGTGTAGAGACTTTGCAAAGATACGTTTTACAGGGTCCGGATGTGTATTGTTCGCTTTGTGTTATTGTCAAATCAAGTCAACCTCATTCATAAAGCACATTTTTTGTATTCATTCCAGAAGTCATATGTTTGTTATTGACATTTTTGCACACAAGTTGAGGATTAGAATTAATATATTCCAGGTTCCACGTAAAAAAAAAGAAAAAGTAACTCAACAAAAATGATTGTTTGGCTGTTTTTTTTTGTTAGTTTTGGTTTCATGGTCAAATTAACGATAAACTACTGTTGTTTTCTTTGTAATTGAGTGAATGGTGTGTTTCCCACTCAAGAGCATCTTGTAAAAGTTGCACTTTGCAACTAAAAGTATTCTATTTCTCATCAACCCAGAAGTAAGAGCTGAAAGCAGCGCTCTGGGACTTCAAGTGAGGGCCCACTATCAGCTGCCTCATCCAGAAGGCCCAGCAGAGGATGTACTTCGTTCTGCAGCTGAGGAAGGCCAAGCTGACAGCGGAGATGATGGTGCAGTTCTACACGGCCATCGTTGAGTCCATCCTCACCTCCTCCATCACCGTGTGGTACGCTGGAGCCACAGCCAGGGACAAACAGAGACTATAGCGCATTGTGCCTCTGCTGAGAAGGTGATCGGCTGAAGACTTCCAACTCTGCAGGACCTTTATGTTTCCAGGGCTGTGGGACGAGCAGGTCGGATCACAGCCGACCCTTCTCACCCTGGACACGGACTATTTGAGCCACTCCCCTCAGGCAGGAGGCCACTCCCCTCAGGCAGGAGGCCACTCCCCTCAGGCAGGAGGCCACTCCCCTCAGGCAGGAGGCCACTCCCCTCAGGCAGGAGGCTATGGACCAGTACCTCCCGTCATAAGAACAGTTTCTTTCCCTCTGCCGTTGGACTCATGAACACTGCCTAAGCACCTTGCACTGTTCACTTCTATTGCACTACTTAAATATATATTTTATTTAGAATGTACATATCATGCCGTTTCTGTATAAAGTGTTTAGTTTTTGTTGTCTGTGTTGCACTGAACCACCAGGACAAGTTCATATGTTTGTGAATTTTTGTTCATCGACAATTCTATTCCGATTCTGATTCTGCCCTCGAAGGTGTCCACCCCAGCTTCACTTTGCCTTCTGAAAAAGCTGTTCTGAAGCTGTGTAACTTTCCTGAAAATGATTAAACCTGAACCTTTCGCTGTTTGAAACTCAGGCTTTGAGGCAACAATCTCCTGATGTTATGCACACTATAGCAATATACAGCAATACTAATATGATTTAATTACAAAAAAGATCAGATCAAACACCACCACGCCAAAGTTATGGCAAATATGTTGAAGAATTCACATTTTTCACTGTGTTTTTGAACAATAAAACCTTCCAGACATCCCAGACTACCAGGTAGTGGCAGGACAAGCCTTGTCGTGCACTTTTAACATATGCCACATGATAAAGCTGTACGCTACGTTATACTTGTTGTTGATGGAAATCCCCCAAAACATTGTAAAAAACCCTATCGAGGTAATAAGGCACTCGTCATATTTGGGCAATGTCAAAGACCAACGTAAAAGTCCCAAATGTTGCGTCCCTTTTGTGGATGGCGCAGTGGCATCAGGAGCGGGGCCGGGCTCTGTGTAATGAGCTCTCAACTTTAAAGACTTGAAGGATATTAACAAGCTGCTTGACAAATGGTGCTTAGGCGCACATTAAAGACGCAGCTAATAGCGCGCATAATGACGGCTAATTTTCCATCACATATAAATTAGAGCCCCCAACAGTTATTTGCCTTAAGGACTTTATGTAAATGATTCTGTTCTGTATAAACTGTGAGCGGGGCGAGTGAATGAGGGAGCGCGGGAGAGGCTGGTGCTCCTTGTGGCTATGATTAATATATCGTCACCGGGCTGAGCTGTCAGAACCCACTCAGCACACATTTACCACCGCAGATCTGCCACGCTTTCGGTCCGGGATCTCGGGAAGGCTCCACGCGGCAACACAAAGAGCGGGTTAATAGATTGTAAAGAGATGGGCGACTTGAGGTTGGAGCTATGTGTCTTCAACCGATCCCGTTCTGTGTCGTGGAATGTCTTCTGGGGATGGAACAAGAGCTCGGGCGACATGATTTTTTCAGTTAAAATGGACACATAAGGACTTTTTCTCCGTGTATTTACATTTGGCTCGGACAAAAAACTAATCTGTACATCCAAAAAGCTGAGCTACAGTGACAGCAAACATATTAAGCTGATAAAAAATGAATAGATAAATATCTTGTTTTTCTTGTTCTCGTGGAGCCAATTCCGTGTCTCGCCCCATCCCTTATATCTTGATCATCATCGTTTTGGTTTGTTTTATACTTTTTTTCTTTTGGCCAATTGCTTTATTAATCTGGAGTCAAGAGCCCTGAGACACATTCAGAAAATGATTGAACCGGTGACAGTTATAGCATTAAACTGGTCAAAACACCATATAAAATAACGTAACACTTTACACTTACCCTGATGAAGCATTAACTTAAATATTAATGAACAAAGTATTTATTAAGAATGATTCAAGCTTAGTAACTACTTAATTAACACACTAATCCTTACCTTAACACCTTAATTAAGCAGTTACTAAGCCTGGATCATTCGTAATGCAACTTTTTTTAAGGTGTAATTATTAGAAAGAACAAAAAGCATGTGTAATCAAACCAAATAAATGTATGAGCATTGACTTTTTTGGGTTGAATAAGTGTTAATTAAGCATTAATTACACAATAGCTATCATGTTTTGTCTGTCTGTGAGCCCTTACACTAGATATTCATTTACACACAGAGCCGTAATGCATAAGTGATGATGTGAGAGGATTGAATAATGAAGACGTGGCTTTAATGGCTGTGTGTTTAGGGGTGTAATAAAAGAGAGGGTCGCGGAAGGATCACTCAGAGGTCAGAGGTCGAGAGAGGCAGAGCACGCGGACAAGCGCTAATCCACTTTACGCTCCGGCTCTCGCTTTAAACGTGTTAGGGCTTTAAAACGGATTACAAAGAGCCAAATTGAATATTATTTTACAGATGGATTTATTTTTTCTTTCCATATTTAGACAAAAGCTTTTTACATAATGTTTCTAAACTTATAGCAAAACAATTCACATCTTATTTTTGTAAAATGCATAACCTTCCCAATGTTTATGTATTATACTGTAAGTTATTTTTTACATCACGAACCAGAAAAAATTAAATGAGGTAAAATAAATATTGGATTTCAAATATAAATCAGAATTTTTATTTATAATGCGGATTCAAACGCAGCAGATCTTTGTGGAGGCCCGTGACTGTGGTTACATTGCACCTTTTCTGCTCCCCTGAGACACAAGTTCATTTACTGTGCCACATTGTGTATGAAAATCAAAGGGTATCCAGGACGGTCATCATCATTTTAATACGTTCAATTTTAGGCTCTATTCTTTTAGTTTTATTAAGCAATTGTACCCAAACCCATAAAAGCAATATGTGCATCAGACGCATACATTTTTAATGAGACGAAACTCTGCAGTGCGCATGTCCGGACGTTCACCAGTGAAGGCAGTGCAGTGCTTTTGATCCCCCACACTTCAATGGCATTTTTAACTCGGATACAAATATTCGGCCTATTTTTTTACACGTGTTTATTTTATTATTCTTTTGCGTGCCTAGCCCCTGAGATAGAAATTGTGTCATTCAAAAATATTTCAATTGTATTCTGTGTTAATGTTACAAAATTTTTAAGGCGCAAAAATGTTCAATTTAGGCCTATTTATAATTATTTCCGTTAAATTAAACACCCAAGCAGTTTTGTTTTCCTATTTTGTTCCTCACACGTATGATATAAATTATTCACACATGCCATGGCTCATACATCTGATCTCTTTTACATTTTTCTACAACAAATCTCTAACGGTCGCTTCCGGGCATCTTTTCTTTCTCTTTTTTTAAAACATTTTGTACAGCTCGGTCAATGGCCTGCGTGACCCCGGCGTGGCGCGCGCGCGTGACCGTACACCATGAGCGTTCCGTCGCTGATCAAACACGCGCCAGCCCGCGAGCCCACGTCCAGTTCCGCCTCGGTCCCGCAGCTCCCGGGAAAACGTTGCACAAACCAAGGCGCGTTGCTGCTCGGTGAATTTCGCATCAACAACCGCCAGAGGAATAGAAAAAATAAAAATAAAAAAGGTTATTGTAGAAAGGAGTGATCCAAAAAAGAGAGGGTTTGCTTGTGATGAATACATGGCGGTTTATAGTGGTCTTTGAAGGCAGACACTTGGCGTAAATGTACAGTTAGAATATTCGACTGCGCGTCCCCAGGCGGAGCTCCGACAGTCCCGGGCTTCATTAAAAATTGATCAAGATCCCCGTGAAAGAGGGTGAATGTTCAGGGGGGAGAGAGTGGAAAAATTAAGACACAGCAACGCGTAATTATAACAAAAGGAAGCGGCGGGGAAAGGCCTTTTTCTTTGGTAAATCTCCCACTGCGCGTCCTTATGGATTATACGGTAATACGCGTTGTTTAAAGAGCATATAATAGGTATTGGTGTTTTCTCTAATGATTACGTTGTTAAATGAGTCTAATCTGAGGGAAAAAAAAAGTATTATTGTTCAGTATCAGTCAAGTATCAGATTGTAGAAAACAAGTTGAAATAAAAAATACAGGAAGTAGCGCTGAGTTCCTCTGTCTACGTCATCAACGCCAAATATTCCGTCCAAAACGATAACGAAAGACATTTACATTTTTTTTTTTTTACTTGAATTTATCAAACTAAAGTTGTTATCATGTATTTGCATTTGTCCAATCGCAATTCTCGCATGTTTTTAATACTAGTTTTGGTTAGTATGGTTGCTAGGGAACCCATCTGACGCCCAACCAGGAAGTAAAATTACAAACGTCACGAAAACAAATATTTAATAATACCATAGGCCCATGTTAACTATGATTTTGTGAAACGAGTAGTCTAATCAGTCATGAGCACATTAAAGGTGAACACAAATTTGCAAAATTCTAAACCTTGATGATTTTTTACTCTGTGCAGAGGCTTCAATTGATTGGCTATCAAAGAATATCCATCGATCTTCTCCCAATGAGAGGCAAGCAGCAGCAGCCAGCCAGGTGTGTGCGCACGAAGCCGTCCCCGTGGAGACACACACACACACCGCCCTCCCTGACCAGCTCTAATTAACACGGCGCATAATGACTACTCAAGGAGGCCCTCTCGTAATCATCTGCTTTTCATAATTCCATGTGTAATTTAATAATTCGCTCTTATTAAGTCAATGGCTCGTTTAGGGGGAAATTAGGGGCACTCACCAGGAGCATCTTTTAATTGATGAACCATCAGAGCTGTCTCGTTAAGGCGTGTTGGAAAAAAGGGGCGACGCCAGCACTTTGTTCAAGGCGCTTTTGATGGATAAATATTAATCCGTGACACTCGTTTGGATGAATTATCGGGAAGCCTGTAGGACTGAACGGTTTTGGCAAAAATATTGGATTGTGTTTTCTATCCTGACAAACGTGGCAATAGATGTGCAATTCATGTATTAATCGTTGGATTCTGTTCAAACTAGTGCACGTTTTAAACATGTCCAAGAGCATCAACATTTGAATAAGATTGAAATATGAACTGATAGCTGGTTTATACATCATAAGACAGGATATTTTGTCATTTGCCAAGGACTTAAATGATGGCAGTCTTCGGTATTTTCTAATTGCGACCATTAAAAATTGCGATTTCGGTGCGATCTTGTTGGCTGAATGTGGTAGAATGTGTGATTGAATGCAAACACGGTGACCTACAGGCAATTTGAATATGTTGGAAACGCTAATAATAATGCTATGCTAATACATAGCAGGTGCTGTAAGTAATGAGCATCTTAGAAATGCTAATTGGACAGCAGGAGCCAGGTAGTAGCCTAAATCTAGAATATTTAATACATGTAAATTAAATTAATACTTTGTACGGCGCATGATATTTGGACAAACGCAACGATTCTATATGGTTTACAAAGGTTCAACAGCCCAGGAGGCGGTTTATAGACTTGTTTTAAGGTTGAAACAAAATATAAATCAATGTTTTAAAATGCTACGTAAGCTTGATGCCTTTACTTTCAATGAGAGTGTTTCATTTCTCACGTTTTATCTGGCCTATATCTGAAATTAGGTTAGATAAAGAGGCTGTCATCCTAATAAAATATGTAATTAATTATTGATCATGTAACCTTTTCTTTAGGACAGAGCGTGCTCCTCCTTAACCACAGCTAGTATGTGTGCTAAACATGTTCAGATTCAGATTGTGAAAAGGAAATCCTTACAATTTAAGCATCAGCCCTGTAAACATATAGAACATAATAGGGATGCAATCACATTCAGCATGCTTTTCCATTACAAATCCATGTTAAAATGGTTTAAGAGCTTTTTTGCATAGATTCCTTAGTAATATCTCAATTTATTACCAAGTACCACCACACAGCCACCATTTTTTTATAATTGCTAAAACTTTATCATAACTACCATAATAAAGCATGAACAAAGACTTAATTAAGAAAGAATCGAGTTTGTTAAGAATAATTCATATTTCTATTGCTTCATTTAATTAACCCTCATTAAGTACTAAACCTGAATCAATCATTCTTAATAAACCATTTGTTCATTATGAATGGAGTCTTTGTTCATGCTTTATTAAGCCTAATGAAGTGTAGTTATTATGAAGTGTTACCTAATTATCTTAACCACATCTTTCTTGCCCGAACCTGTGTCTAAATACAAACTGTTCCAAACACATTGCATATCGCTATAGTTCTGTTACATCCTTCATCGACCAAAAAACTCCAGTGACAATAATATTGTAAACACTTGGAACGTAAATAGAATGGAGTTTTTTTTTTCAGAGGGCAGAACACAGCTCCATTTGATTTGGTGCTTGATCTGTCCATGGTGCTGAAAGAAACGCTTGCTCAGCTCACAAGCTTCCATCCATCCGTCCTCCCGCAGCCCGCAGTCCCTCTCAGCTCTAACCCCGTCCTCTCTCTTTTTGTGTTGCTTCAAAGGGTGTGTGTATTTAAATGGAGACGGGCACGTTGGCAGGCGAGCTGTTTTTCTGGCGGGCTGACATCTGGCAAGTGTGCGCTCCAGGGAGCCATCCAGCTCTCCGCAGACCTCCTGATTAGGCTCTAATAGAATATTAGCATTTGCTCTCAGGTAAGGCAACAGTGAGCCGTGAATAAGCCGCTCCACTAAGCAGCCACGTGCTCTGCTCTCTTTTTTGCGTGCTGACGGAGAGAGCGCGTGTGTGAGGCCAGGCTGGCAGTACGAGGCCTGGCTGGGAGCGAGGCACGTTCACGCACGATCGTGTTGGAAAGAGGAAGGGGGGTGAGAGGGTGGGCTTGTGCTCAAGGCTTTGGACTAGGAATGTAGAGCAGAGGAGAGGCGGAGGGTCTCAGTGTTAACATGGAGCTCCTGACCCTGTCAATCAGCCTCAGCTGAAGTAGACTTGAATCGCCGTGAGAAATAAGTGTTAGAAAGCATAAACAAACAGAAGAGTTCATCAGCAAAAACAAGTGCCATCTCTAAAAACGTCATTGATGTCTTGCATGCTTTGTATAGCCATGTTTACATGTGTTTTTACTGCTATCAAAATGTAATTCTATCTCTCCCTGATCAAATCCACTCAACGTTATGACCATTGATTTTATCTGTAGAAGATGGTAACAAAAAGACAGAAATTACAATTTTTCAAAAGGGAGAGTGCGTTTTGGTTTTGCACTTGAACTCTTCAGATACTTTTGTATCATCTGAAGAAATCTCCTCAAACAAAAATACTATTGCAATTTGCTCCAGGGATTAGTTTAGATCAGGTGAAACTAAAGCATCGCCTATTTTACTCCTGATCGAGTCCTTGTTTAGTCCAGATCGAGACCAGGTTTAGATCAGGTTTAGTCCTGGTTTAGTCCCAGTGGTGAAATGGTGATTGAGCAAGTGTGAACGCAGCCTAAGTGCAGTTTGGAGCCCTGGCAACGTCCCCATGTGAGTCATTTCAGAATATCATTTCAGAACCAAGTCTCAGTCGCAGAACAGTCGTGCACACGTCCTGCCTCAAAGGAAATGTTGCACTCTTTTGGCAATCGTTACGAACATGATTAGTACATTTTTGGAAACATTGTAATAACACAATACACAAAGCCTGTAATTACAGTTTAGCACAAGAGGCCAAAACATTTCACCAAATTCTATACTCTTTCTTTGGCTTTGCATGTGTAAAATATCAATTGTTAGAAAATAATAGACCGATATAATGTTGAAAATGTGAAGAAAGAAAAAGACTTTGCACTAGTCGTGGGTTGATACTGAAATTTTGTGTCACAATTATCATGGCCAAAATAATTGCGATTAACGATAATAACATCACGATAAATATTAAAATGGCTGCCGGTCAAAACATTATGGATTTTAACAACTATAATTTGTATATCACGAATACTTAGTCATAATATGTCGTAAAACAAGTGGCTGATTCCTGGTGGGCCTGGTCGATTATCACAATCCACGAACAATTACGACAAACTATATTTTTTGTTTATTGTCCCATACTTAGCACACAGATATTTCCCAAAATCAAACCGCTAGATTCGTAGTTGTAATTTATTATCACGTTTTTGACCAGGCGTAAATGGGAAAAATAAAAAAACAAAACCCCAACGTGATTTTGCAGCTCGTGTTGTGGAAACCTTCTCACCAGCAGAGCAGCACTTTGTATGTCTGCAGTGAGCTGAGAGAAGCACAGTCCAGAGCTAAACACTTGCCCTCCTCCTCATCCATAAATAATCAGATGACTAAATAAAAGCGGGGTAAATACGGGGCATGCGCACAAGACGTATATAAGGAAAACCTACAACTGAATTAGTTAAAGTTAAGTCTTTAATGAAACACATATCGCAGTTCAATAATCAAATAAATTAAAGTTACATGGATGAGATAAAGCAATAAGGTCAATTCCAAAGCCCAAAAGCAACATACAATATACAGAAAGATCAGCTAAAACAGCAATACAGCAAAAACCTGTACGGATATATTTATGTGCATCAATGACATATTTACATCGTTTCACAGAGCTGCTCTTTTTCTCAAGAAACAAAACATTTTAAGGTGATTCGAACAAGCAACGACTTCATAAGTATATTTATACAAAACATACAGAAAGCATTTGGAAAACAAAGCATATATTCTTTTTCGATTGTACCGTTTTCAGAAGGATTTTCCCTTTTTGAACAACGCGCCCCGCACTGCTGTCACTATTTGATTTTCTCAAGCACAAATAAAATAAATAAATAAATAAAAAACAAGGAGGGGAATCCCAATAAATATATAATGAAGTAAACATGACCTCACTCAATAAATAGTTCATAAGACACCGGCCCACGCGCTGGAGTTATTGCAGCCGGTTTAAACAAATCATACGTTTGGAGAAAAGGGCTTTTTGGAGGTGACGCGAGGCCTTCTGTAAATAAAAGGGCTTCTTCAAAACAAAGCCCCGTTAAGATCACACAAAGAATTAATTACACATTTAGACACAAAATGAAGTGTGGTCATTTACAACGGGGCCTATCCCCCAATAAACTGCATTGAGATAAACGCCAAAACAAGTGCTTTTAAAAGTCCCCCGCGCGCCTGACGCGCACACACACACGCACACCGGTCCCATCCCAAGCACAGTCCCGCAGCTACACATGTTGTGCGTAAAAGTCAAGCGTAAAAACAGTGTCTTACTTGCTGTGTCAAACGATTCCACATGTCCACCTCATCGCGGGCTCTATTTTCTTTTAAAGGAAATTGTTCGATGATTGAAAAAGGTGTGGTGAAATATGGTACAAATGCAGACAGTTCCACGTGCATCTAAACGCATGCAGAGTACTTCATTCTTTTCTGTTTTTGTCGCTGGTTGCAAAACCAAACGCGCACCACGTTCTTCTTCAAGTCCAGTTTCTCTGCGATGGCTGCGATCTTCTCCGAGGAGGGCCGCGGCTGAATGGCAAAATAGGCCTCCAGTGACCTCTTCTCCGGAGCGGCTATCGACGTGCGTTTCCGCTTTTTCTCGGCGCCGTTAAAAAGCTCCGGCTTGTTGAGTTTCTCGCGGTGGGACTTCTCTGCTTCCTCCAGCCATGCTTGGAGAATGGGCTTGAGGGCGATCATGTTGTTGTGCGAGAGCGTGAGGGACTCGAAGCGGCAGATGGTGCTCTGACTGAGCGAGCCCACGCCGGGGATCTTGAGGCTGGCCAAGGCCGACCCTACGTCCGCTTGGGTCACCCCCAGCTTGATCCGCCTCTGCTTAAAGCGCTCTGCGAACGCCTCCAAGTCCCTGGGATCCGCGTCCACGTCGCTCATGCCCATGTGCGTCAGCCCGTGCGCGTGGGCCATGTTGAGAGCCGCCTGGTGCATGTGGTTCATCCCCGCCATGTGCCCAGGGTGCGCCGAGGTTGATCCATCTGGGCATCCGAGCGCTAACCCCGGGGTGATGTGGTCCAGGAGGTCGCCCTCTAAGGCTTGGTGAGGCTGATGGTGATGGTGGTGGTGGTGATGGTGGTGGTGTCCAGACAGAGCGGAGGGGTGCGAGATGGGCACGGAGGAGGCCGAGGAGGAGGACGAGGTGCAGGGAAGCGTGTTCATGGTGTGGTAGGTGGCGTCCGGTTTGAAGGGGCTGTGGTGCGGTGGGTGATGGTGGTGGTTCTTGTTCTGTGAGGCGATATCCACCGCCGCCAGAGCTTCTGCGCGGGCCAACAAACTCTCATCCAAGCCACCGAATATATTGCTCTGCAATTGCAAATAGAAAGCACACATAGTTGTCAGTGGGGAATTCTCCTCTCTCCACTTGGTTTAAAACATTTCCAGAAAAGGGAGAAAAAAAATCCTACAGGAAAAAAAAAAAGAGAGAGGAAGAGAGCACACAAAACAAGACACATGCAACATCCCAGGTCATAAAAATTAATAGTTGGAACTGGAGGTGTTGGGTGATTTGCTGTGCAGACATGAAAAAAACATCAAGCAATGAAAAAGTGGGCTGTCAAAGCGTGCCTTTAAGCAGTGATTATGCAGAGTACGTACCGGTGGGTTTGGGAGACAGGCGCGGCGCATCGCCTCCGAACTGTTCCCGCTGCTGCTGCTGATGATGGTGCTGCTGAGGCGGGAGGAGGACGAGCACGATGAGGATGGCACATTGGAGGTCAGCGTGTTCGCGGAGGACGAGTGCAGCGAATACTTGGGCTCGGCCAGGCTGCTGTGCGCCATGGCGAATGGCTGCTTGCTGTTCAGAGACATCATCATCATATTTGCGCGCGTCCGAGCTTCCGCAAGTTCCTTTAATAAGTTAAGACTCCGCCTCCAAGGGTCGAGGAGATGTCGGAGCCCAATTGAGTCGAGTCAAGTGGATGCTGAAAAACAGGCTCGTCCACTTTTCACATGTATTTATTATTATTGTTGCTAGTACGAGAGCGCTGTCGTTTGCAGAGAGCCATGCAAAGGTTAGTGCAGATCACCTGCGGAGGAAGTTGGAAAATCACCGGTCCGTTCTCCACAGCCACAAAAATGTTTTTTTTTAAAACGAAACGTGTCTTTTCTATTATTTTAGAAAAACAAAATCGTCCAATAAGAAATCGAGAAAAAAGTTTCGTGTAGAAGGCTTTTAGGAAATAGGATTTTGAAGCAAAAAAATAAATAAAAATCCTTTGTTTTTCCCCGCAATTCTCACGTTGACCTTTTTTGATTCTGCGCGATAAAAATAACGATTACGAAAAAAGTTTCCGTTTAGAAATAGGTGCAAGAGTTGGCGACAGTATCTCTCCGTGACTCCGGTGAATGCTGCGGGGACCACGACTGTCTCTGCTCTGAGGCGAACCACTCTCCTCTCCGCCTCCTGTCTCACTCTCCTTCCCTCGCTCTCCCTCCCCTCTCTCTCTCTCCACCACGCGCACGCACACGCACGCACGCACGCACACGCACGCACCTCCTACACCCTCCCCCCCTCTCTCTCTCTCTCTCTCTTCCCCCTCATCTCCATCCTTTCCACTCTTCCTCTCTTGTACCTGAACAAGGCTTTCATGATTTATTATTCTTCATTAGCCTCAGCAGCAGCAGCAGCAGCAGCAGCCACCGCGCCGCTGGGGACTCTGCGCATGGGCAGTACGCGGAGACAAGGCATTTATTTCAAACGACTTAACACCTTGCACCTCATTCAACAACTGCACCCAACGCTTTAAAACACACAATTTTTGTGAGTTTGCTTCTTATTCCTCCCAAAATCCTCATCGCTTTGTGTAGCACCATGGACAGCGCTACAACTCGTTCTCGACGTGAAAGCAAAAACACTGACTCGCGATGTTTTAAAATGTCCCTCAATTATACGTCACTTTTCCTATTTATTATCATTCTTTTAACTTTTTAAAATCAGAAATATCACCGGCCAAGTTTTACACACGCAAAAGGTCACGGGATTAAGCCCATTAAGCGGCGTTTAATCGCAGATCCATACACTTGTCATAGCAGACCATTATCTTATCCAGCTCCTAATTAACTCATATCGTCGTTAATTGAAAACCAGTCAGTAATTAACATGGAAAGAGCTGCTGAGCGCGTCATTTGTTTCCCGTGGCCTCAGCAGCAGCAGCCGGAAGAGGAGCGTGGATGGAGTGTGCGGGATTTGGAAAGGTTTTTGGATTTGTTTTTGTGGTGCGGTTTTTCGCCGCGTGCTGCAGTTGTAGAGTGTGTGACAGGCAGCTGCTCTTTTTTTTCTCCCCCCTTTACCGTGGATGGGAAATAAATGTGACAGGTTTGTATTCGCTTGGAAAGTCTAGAAAGATGATGCGTTTCAAAAAGGTTGTAGAATTTGTAACCTGTATTTTTGTAACAGTATTTGGGCCTGTTTCTCTTTTAAAATGACTATGGCTGGACGTGCACATTTAAATCCTGAACTTTCTCCATTGTCTGGCGTTCTCATATTATTGAAATGCCATATAGGTTTAAATCTGATGTGAGTAATCTGACAGTGTGGAAAAGACAAAAATGAAAATTATGAAATTGGAAAATGTTAAAGATTGAAATAGTTAATTTAAACTTCCACATACAGTTACTCTAAACTCCATTGATCAAATGTCATCAAGTGTTGTTGATGATCAGAACAAACACCACAAATCTAATTATTGGGTTAACTGAATATTATCTGATTGTTCCTGGCCATAAATGTGCCCACTGTGTCGCCATGAATTTTGGATTAGTGCGCACTAAATGTACAATTCAAGTTGCGTAATGAACTTTTCAATAGGCTAGTGTATATTTGTCCTCAACATTTACACCTGTGCTGGCTTAAGGAAATATCCTGTGCGTGAGGATTGAGCATTGAACTGTCTGTGTCCACGCCCAGTATAGCCACCGACTGATTTATGATGAAACTTTAAAGAAACCATTCATTTTTCAACACGGCTAAATCGCACTATGAAAATTTAATCCACAATGAAACACAAAAAGTATAGGCCTATTTCTTCAGTCAAATCAATCCGCGCCCGCTGCTTGCCGCTCGTGATTGACTTTGAAGTGCGGAGTGTGTGTCTGCGTGTGAGTGTGTGAGTGTGTGAGTGAGTGTCTGCGTGTGTGTGAGTGTGTGAGAGTGTGTCTGCGTGTGTGTGAGTGAGTGTCTGCGTGTGTGTGAGTGTGTGAGAGTGTGTCTGCGTGTGTGTGAGTGTGTGAGTGAGTGTCTGCGTGTGTGTGAGTGTGTGAGAGTGTGTCTGCGTGTGTGTGAGTGTGTGAGTGAGTGTCTGCGTGTGTGTGAGTGTGTGAGAGTGTGTCTGCGTGTGTGTGAGTGTGTGAGTGTGTGAGTGTCTGCGTGTGTGTGAGTGTGTGAGTGTGTGAGTGTCTGCGTGTGTGCGCGAGAAGCTTCGGCGGTGTCTCGTGCGTGTGCGTGCGCGCTCACCCGCGGCTACTTCCGGTGCAATGCGCGTGCGTGGCATGGATCGTGGCTTTGAAGGCGCTAATGTGGGGGAGCGCAGGTACAAGGCGGACACGCTGCTTTAAGAACAGACACTGTGTGTCAGCTGCGGTACATGCGCAGGCAAAATCGGATTATAATCACATTTTAGAGTTATACATTTAATACAATTATATGTAAACAGCAAATGCATGTGATTTATTTCTAATCATGGTTGAGTGATTTCCACAACATTTAAATAATCTTAAAGGTTCAGAAATCAGATAACAATCAAATGTAGGTGTGAATGTAAATATAGTGCAGTTACAAGGCCGGACAGTTACATCAACCAATAATTAGATCTGGGTTTTTTTGGTGTGCGTGGACATGCCCAAAATAAATATGATCATCAAACATGAATCAGTAAATGTTGCATGACAAAGTACAATGAATTTCAACATTTTCTTTATTTTTGTACAACAAATAAATAGATGCATGAATAAATAATTCAACACATAAATAAATACATTCTGTTTTGTCTCTAAAGGACTTCCTGTGTGCACTTGCTGATAACATTTTGATCACATTTAGGAAACATATTTTTATATCTCTATACAGAGGCAAAATGTATGGATATATGAATATAATCTAAAAAAGATGACATGCATAATGCATAATCTCCAGAAGAACAGCTCATCCTGACCAGAAAACAGTAAATTAGCTTGCCCTAAAAAGCTAAACTCTACATTGGCTCAAATCTTGCTACAATTAACAATAACTGATATTTGCCAATGTCGATATTTAGATTTAAAAATCCATAGCAAGGCTCACAAATCCATTTCAACCTAGAGAGACTCTATTGAAGACGATGTGTGTTGGAGGATAATGAATGACATACAATTAAGAATGATATATTGTACCCTCACAGCATCATTTCCAAGGTCAGTGGTTCTCAAACTGTGGTACGCGGATTCTCTGCAGTTCAAATATTTGCTGAAGACAATAGTCAATTTAATCCACATTATTGTCTTTTTATTTTAGTTTGGCCTGGTTTGAAAGTAGTTCTGTCATCATTTTAGACTTCTCTTTTAGCCTTAGTTTAGATATTGAACAGTCTTATTTTAGACCTGCTTTTGACCTGGTGGTACTCGGAGGGCCAAATATTTTCTTAGGTGGTACTTGGTGTGAAAAGTTTGAGAACCACTGGCATTTTTCAAGGTTGGGAAAATAGAAAAAAACACTTTTCATTAAGATGACTAATTTTTGGCTGTAAACTGATTGGCTGAGGACAGAGCCAGTGACACCTGATGCAGTGGGGCCCGGAGAGTAGAACGAGACGATCGGCTCGGCGGCTTGTCTGGGTCCACCAGATCCTTTTATTTTAAGGTTTGCTTTGGTCCTTCTTCCAGATAATGAAATGCGTAGGTCTGTCACTGTCTCTTATCTCTGATTGGTTACTGCCACCAAAAATTCTGCTTTTTTAAACCTCTGGATCGGGCTCTCTGAACGCCCTGGAGGCGCAGCATCAGAAACTCAAAATGTGGGATTTTCAACGCTCGGACGCTCAAAATGCAAAGCAAAACACGCATCCACATAGACTTTGAATGTAAACTGGATGCTTTGACGCTGCAGTGTGAACTGTGTTGGGCATCCAAACCCAACACAAACCAAAACAACAAGGCCTTAATACGCTAACCACTCTGCCATCACACGCCCCTTATTTCTGCAACCCTCAACACAAAAAAAGCATTCAAACCTGAGCTAAATACTTCTCCTTTGCTGCAACGCCTGGCACCTGGACCGCTTTTCATCACAGCGTAATTGGGGGGAATGTTGCACTGATAAAAGCGCTTGTCTGCAAAAGCTGTGAGGCGCTCTCCTGCACCTTGCTTTTTTAAAAACAAAGGGCCCCTCTCTCTGCGGAATTGTGCGAGAAAGGATTCCTCTCACTTCAAGGCGCTTAAATAAATCGGCAGTGTCTCCCCGTACAAGGAACGGCGCCGGCGAAACAGAGCGAACGCACTCAGCCGGGCTTGATACAACTCAGGTGACTTGTTTGCTTTTTTCATACTTCTCTCTCACTCTCTCTCTGCCTCGTTTCTCCCTGTGCAGGCTGTGAAATCAAGAAGCTGTGCCGAGGTGTCTATGTACTTTACACAAAGACGTACTCCTCTCCGTCTCCCCCAGGAGCTCTCCACGCTAACAATCCCAATTACACCCAGACCACCAGAGACTCCTGTTTTTATTACCGGAGCGCTCCTTGTGTGGAGGTATGTGCGCCAGGAAAGGTAGACAAGAGAGGATGAAGGCATGGGCTCTGAAATTTCAAGCTTAGAAGTGCAATGATACCATATGCTTTTTAGTTTTTACCGGTCGGAACACGGAGAGGGATTGGAATATCGATAGGTGCCAACATATAACTACCATGAAAGCCAGTACACCCAAATAGTCTTGATTTCGAGATCTGTGATATCAGGTATTTCTAAATAAGTGGGACAAGGGAAAGGAGCGTGAATGGCTGTGCAGGTCAGTCAAAAGAGGGACATGTGGTTTGAGTGGTTTGGTATGGACAGATTGTACTGAGCTACCACATCTTTATTCTGGCTTTATTTCAGGTCTGTTTTACACAGAAATGTTTGAATTCAAAGTTATGGTGGAAGAGAATTTCCCAACGTAAAATACACAATTTATGGTAATCTGGGCCATTTAAGAAGTACGCCTGAGGGCCAGTTGGTCTGAGGGCCGCATTTGTCCTCTTGACCATAGTTTGGACACCCCTGGTTTAACCTTATGTATAATGCATGTTTTATCTTTTAGCTTTTAATAATTTGATATTGTTGTTTACGAGGTTGCTTTCTCTGAACCTCATAAATAACTCTGTTTGAATTACCCTGGATTGTTGCATCACAAGATAAAATGTGGACTTCTCTCTTAAGTCAATAAACCATCGCATGTGGTCAAAGCGTGTTTATAAACCTCAGTGTCCCGACCCAACTTGTTCAAACAGTCAATAAGAAGAGGTCCACTGAGAAGCCTCTGACCCGACTTCAGATGAGCTCTCAGTGAGTTCTGTACTTGAAGGACCAGGAGGCTGGTCTCATTCAAGGATACGGCTTTGGGGATGCTTCAGCCACATTAAACATGTTATGTATTCATTCTAAAGAGGCTTGAGTGTGTTGTTTTGTGTCTCTTCTGCTGTTTCCCATGCCGTTTGTTTGGTTCACAGGCGAATTGCAGGGCTGATCAGATCTGACATTTTATTATCAATGAAATCCACTGTATTTACAGCAGCCCTTTAGGCCTCATGGCCTGTAGGTGGCCCTCTTTCATGCAATTGTGTACATTGAAAACATACAGCCTTTCACTATTTTCCTTTGTGTTTTCACCTATAATTAATACATTGATTCTTGTGTGTGTCATAATGGGTGATAAGCCTGAGATCAGCTGTCCCTGTGTGCTGGTCCATGATGAACCAGAGCTTTAAATACCGACTGCCTCAGGGCAGAGCACAGGGCACAAGGGGGGTGACCTGGACCCAGCTGGTGGGCCTGCTAACTCCAACTGTCTGACAGAAACACAACATCAGATCTTATAAAGCCCCCATCACCTCTATAGGATAGAACATTTGACTATCGAAATTCTATAAAAGCATCCATAATATTAACTTAAAAAGTAATTTCAGAATGCTTTTTTTTGTCAGCTTAAAGTATTTAGTAATATGAATCTTTGTAATAAATATCAAAGATATGTTGAAGTAAACCTCCTGGAGAGAGCTTCTGTGTGAGGTCACAAAACAAATAACTGAGCCCTCGTCTCCGCTCTCTGCTGCTCCGCTCTGGGGCCACTTTCCCGGGCCCCTCTCAGGCTGCAGGGCAGCACATGATAAGGTCAGGCCTCATAATGATGTCACATACCTTTAGGTATCTCAGATCAATATTGAGGGAGGTGCAGCTCGCTGACAGCCAGTCAAATAAAGTCTGTCTGTGTGAGGCAGAAGATTGTCTCTTCTGATGATATGAGATGTGCTCCACGCTGCTGCTGGCTACATCCAGGTGAGGGCTTCACCCGCTTGAACAGAGCTCTTATTTTCACCTGCTCTCCATATTCAGAGGACTGGCCATTAGGAGTCATTATTGTCTGAAATGATATGACATAATTCCAAACATAATAACTACAGCACACAACACAACACAACCAGAAGGAGTTCAGAATATCATGTTTACATTATTCCAACAGACATGTCCGAAAAGAGATCTAATTTAAGCTTTATATCTCCTGTCCCTCCATCGATAATGTCAGTCCATAAACACCAGAGGACTTTTAGGACAATCACTGTAAACACCGCACGCGAATGTAATCATGACTGTATGTGTCCTGAATATTTGATATATACACATGCAATAACAAACATGGCCTCCGTACCTGCTGCTGTGGTAAAATGGGCAGATTGTGTGTGACAGATGTGAGCCTTTGACTGTATATGACACAAACATGAAGGCCTCGTGCTAAGATGGCACAGCGCGGAGTAAAGACTGGAGCAGAGCGCTGCGAAAAGGCGCGTGTCAACTTCCGTGGCGGTGATTAATGCACTGGGAACATTGCCGAATTGTCCGACCTGGAAGAGCGCTCCTCTCCCCTCTCATTAGTTTGACTGTCCCGCGCTGTAATATATAGCATGTCAGTGGCTTGTCTAATGGCGGGTACTAATTGACCTCCTTTCCCCCCTCTCTACTGCACAAATGAAAAGATTTCCCGGGTCGTGTGATGGAGCGTGTCACCATCTGATCCGACGAATTAAAAAGCCCGGCGCTGTCACACTGTCATCGCAGCCAGGCCGGGCCTCATCAGCTATAATGATCATTTTCCCGGTGAAAGCTCTGCATCGCGCTGCCAAACACGTTACTTAAGAGCGTTAGTGCTCGCGTGGAGAGGATGGGATGTGTATGAAGCTCTGTCAACTCTTTCCAACTGTTGGCTTCATTACAATCACTCTCAGGTCTCGCTTAGTTAGCATCCAGTAACCTGTCAGTTATGGCTGTACGTGTGCCTTTTCATTCATACAGTAACTCAAAACTTCGGCATGAATTAAGAAGCATTCATGTTATTCAGGTCTTAAAACTAGCTGACTGAAGTTTGTACTTGTGGAAGGATTTAGGCTCTTACATTTCATAATCAATACTTGTCGACGTCAGTGTGATGTACTGTATTTGTGACGAGGGTATTTGGTCTGCCACACGCTTGTCTCCATGGAAAACAGATTTCTTTCTTTGCCTGGAATGTTCCACAGTACGCAATTAAACGTATCTATTTTGATGAAGACAAGCCAGGACTCATTTAGGGTCTCATTTATAGAACTTTACATAGAATTCTTACTCAAAGGGTTTGTACGGACAAAATGCAAATGCTAAACTTGCTCATCTCTCTGAGCACAGAAGGCCTGGTTCATTGTCCCTAAAAAGGCCTGAAAGCAAAAGTTGTCTTTTTTTAGATCAAAAACTTAACGCGGAAAGTACATATCACTTTTGTATGTACGCACACTTTATAAATGAGACCCCAGATCCATAGATAGGTGACTATTTCAAGGTATTTGTGAGTGCCAAGACCTGTAATTGAACAAACATCTTGAAGAGCAATAACACATTCATGAAGACAAGCAAGTGGCAGACGCTTTTCCCGGAAAGTTACATAGTGCACTTTTAATAACCGCAAAAAAGTGATTGTGCAACTAGTTTGCAGTGGAAACTCCTGAAAAAAGGAAAGGCAAGCTGAAGGACATTTTAAAGTTTTACATTTTCAACAGAAGAACGTGTCATGGCCAGAATTGTATTTACAGTTACACTATCACTAACTTTTCTGGTGCAGGGTCCATCCACTGTAGCTCTCCATGGAGACAAGCACGTGACGCCACCAGAAGAAGTTACAGGTCAGATCTGTGGAGAAGTGAGCCCACAGAATGCAAACATTTGAGTTGTATTATGTAAGGTATTTATCTATTTATTTGTAATAAAAGCACCTGCAATTTAATGGATACCCCTACACTTATCGTGCATGAGTTCAGGGATTTATTTTTAGTCCAGATGTCCTTCCTCACCCTCCTTCCTATTCTTATTCTTATTCCCTAAATAATACTTTTGTTGTGCCCAAACAAACAACAAAACCAGACAACTAAAATCACACTATGTACAAAGCAGCGTTAACTCCAACACATATTTTGAATATGCACGGATAAATAATTCCTGAGCAGGTGCATGTAACTCTATTCCACTGTTTATCCAGGCTTTGACTCAAACATGATCGCGACACGAGAGCGCGACAATTGCACATTGTTTCCCTCGTTACTTACAATAACCCGGTCCATCCTCGTCCGGAACAGAAATTGGCGGTGGCGTTCTACCTGCTGACTTTGTATGTATAACTTTATAATTTATGCGCTGTGCCCGCGCTATTGACAAAAAACGCTGCCCGGTGATCAAAGGCAGGCGTTCAGTACCCCGGACAGCGTCACGAAGACAGGCCCTGTAACACTAATGATCTTCAAACGTTCGTCTATTTCACTGGGAGCCACGCAAGTCCCCCGTCCGCTCCCGGGAGGTGAGCGCGGCTGGGTGGGTAGGTGACAGGTGTCAAGCGGCCGCTCCTCAAACCATTCATCACGCTAAGCAGAGAGGAAAGGACTGGCAGCGTTTTGTTTTGTTTCTAAGCTTGTGTAACTACAGTGTGTTTGTTTCGGCGTACGGTGTTGACCATGTGGACAAACATGAGGTGAAAAAGGTGGTGCAGCCGAGTAATCTGTGTCTGGGTGGGGTTTGCTCTTGACTTTTTGCGTCGACTTAATGTGGACTTATTATGCATTCTTGTCGCTTTAATTGGCTTGCTTGGCTTTGGGTCACCGTGGCATTAGTATTTCATATTTCCTCACTTTAAATAATGTCTATTTTTTTTCTTACAAACTACACTTTTTTCTTACAAACTACATGTCTGTTGCCAATAACATATTTAGAATGAAGAATAAAGGAATGTAGCCCTTAGGCAACGTGAATGCTATGTTTTATGCTATTTGCGCCATTCATTTTTTGGAATCCAATTTGATTGCAGAATAAGTCAGCTAAAGGTTTATGGGTTCAAAAGAGCAGAAGAAGTCCAGATTTTTACCTGTGACTCAACAATACAGGAAATTTCAAACTATGTGATTTGTGATGCTCAGAGAAGAATAAAACAAACGTGAATGAAACAAACACAACTCCAGGTGTGTTTATGATGAAGGAACAATATGATCTTAACCCTGCAAGCAAGTTGAATTCTCCTCTTTTAGGCTACCCCTGATTGGTTTGCAGTGTGCACATGTGGTAAACGGGCCAATCACATTGCATTTAGTGCCCACAGGCGAGACTTGAACCAATCACAGAGCAGCATCGTGGTTCGGGTGGAAGTAAAAAAACCAAACAAAAAACATGTCGGCCAGTCAACCGTACTTCGGCCTATTTTAGGAGAAATGCTTTGTGGAAATACTTTTGTTTGAGGATTGTGCTTTTCTGAACACTGGATTTAACACAGTTTTGATTTTTTTCTGCTTCTTCCGCTGTTGTGACGTTTAGACCAATCAGCACAAAGTATTTGCTTAGTGTCTCGATGGCTCTCAGCACGAGAATTCCCAGATTGATTCATGTGAAGAACTCAATTCAGAATGAGATACAGATCAATCTGGAGTGAGCCAGGTTAATATAATAAGGTTAAAAGCTCAAACCTTTGCATGATGTGTCCTTTACAGTGCACAATATAACTCATATGTATACGTATATGGTCTGGAAATGATTGCTTTACCTGGAATGCTATTAACTTTATTCATGTCATGGAGCTGAGCATGCGGTGCCCCCAGGCCAAGTTACATGTCACATCAATGAAAAGGTGACTCTGTTAGTACTCATGTTTTTAAGCGATATAAAACTATATAAAGCCGATTAAGCAATAAAAACATGAAACAGAATTACGTTTGATGCCATATTATGAAACTTTTAAGTTAAACCCCCTCTCCATGCAGACAGTCATCAGGCGGATACAGGCAGAACCCACTAGAAATGTTACATAATGAACCTTTAAACAATGCAAACTTTGAATATCTACCTAGGCTTGAAATGACTTGAATTTACAGTTAGTATCTTAAAGAAGTTTTCACTAGCTTTTTTTTTTTTTTTTTTGAGTTTATGCGATGCACATTATTTCGCTGAGTTTACGACATAATCATAAGACCTGGGCTTAAAATAAGAACATGTAACATAATAATCACGTTTTGAAAAAGTGAATTAATTGGAATTGATGCAGTAGATGTTAACCTGTACAAACTGTTTGAGATTATTATCCAGAATCCAGAGTCATTTGAATTCATCTGGAGAATCATTTTCGACAGGTTAGCATGAAACCAGCATGAAACTGGCATGAAACTAGCATGAAACTAGCATGAAACCGGAATGAAACTGGCATGAAACTAGCATGAAACTAGCATGAAACCAGCATGAAACTAGCATGAAACCAGCATGAAACTAGCATGAAACTTGCATGAAACTAGCATGAAACTAGCACGAAACTAGCACGAAACTAGCACGAAACTAGCATGAAACTAGCCTGAAACGAGCATGAAACTAGCATGAAACTAGCACGAAACTAGCACGAAACTGGCACGAAACTGGCACGAAACTAGCACGAAACTAGCACGAAACTAGCATGAAACTAGCCTGAAACAAGCATGAAACTAGCATGAAACTAGCATGAAACTAGCATGAAACTAGCACGAAACTAGCACGATACTAGCCTGAAACAAGCCTGAAACTAGCATGAAACTAGCATGAAACTAGCCTGAAACTAGCATGAAACTAGCATGAAACTGGCTCAAACGCTTGATAAGAGAAACAAGACAATAAGCCCACGGGATTTATATGAATGTTAGCTTATTAAAGAGATGAATTACACTGGTAAAATGAGTCATCAGTAAAAGTGACTGTTAAATTTTGGAGACAAAGTACTGTAAATGTTATAATAACTCCTAAACATTTTCTCTTTCATTTTTATCTTCACAAAAGTTTTGGTCAAGACCTTTCGTAAGTGTGAGCAGCCAGAAAGAAATCACGTTACTCGCATCAGACGTAACTGTAAGAAATCAGATAATTATCAGATTTTTTGTCGGCATGTGAACAGGGAGAAAAAAAACTCTAAAAAATATGGAGAGAGAGAGAGAGAGACCACACCCTCAGCGTGCCCGCCTGTCTAAGCACAATTCCACTGGGACCTGCCAAACACACCCCAGTCATTAATTCCTGCTTTGCATCTCCACACCATGTAATATTTATGGGTCACCGCAGCTTTGTATTTGCAAATGGAAACGCCGAGAGAGAAAAAAAAAGGGCAGAAGACACGATACCTCTATCAATCGGGTGAACACGGCACAAATGGTCTCATCACGCTGTTGTTTTGGTACCAGTGCTTAGGCAGCAGTCTCCACCTCCTCAACCTCCAAAAAAACAAGTGTAGTGTGTGACAGGTTGTTAGGGGTAACCGCCGTACAGGTCTGGTGTGGAGTCAAAAAAAAGCTCAAGGCAAAAGGTATTACGAACAGGGACTAAAATATTCAGAGCAGCAAGATTTGAAGAACCGCCAAAGTGCATTAGTCGGTAATAACTAATGCAGGCTCAGTTAGAGTCTATGGCACTTTAACCACAGCTCATGAGGATTTACCCCGATGCTCTTAGGATTAGCAAGAACGTTATGTCAAAGCTAGCAGAAGAGAGCGAATCACTGCAAATGAATTTTTAGACATTCCCACTCGTCTTTTAAACAATGCATCTGGGACGTGGAATTCCTGCAATGAAAACAAGAGATGGATACATTTGGATTGAATGAACCAACTGCCAAGGACTGGGCTCAAATAATCACGAGCATTTACAAATTGGATAACAAATATCTCAAAAGACGAATACCACATTTTTTTCTAGATGATTAATTCTTGCTTCGTGTTCACTCGCTGTGTCTTTTTTTATTTTTTAAATGATCTATATTTTTCAGATCAAAATCACTTGCCCAGTAGTTTAGGCAAGTGAATAATCATTCATCTAACTTTCTACAGCCAATAAGGGTGACGTGTCTTGCCCAACGACACAGCGGGAGCGTTGCTGGTGGCGCACGGCAAAGGCATAAAAGACATCCCCATAGTCTTTTGCCCTCTGACCTCGGGCACTTTCGGGTTGAGTGCTGCATACAAAGTCATCTCTATATCTTTACTATCTTTAAATTAGTTAAATGTTTGCTACAAACTTTGTTTGAACTGTTGATACAAAGAGTACAAACATTTTCTCTTCTAATGAATGGAAGTCTTTAGTTCCATTCTCTCTTGGTTGTGACAGAATATAATTGGGAGCGCTCACTTCATTAGACATTGCCTGGATCCATGAGGCAGCAGTGGGAGCTGCTCAAATCAACAGTGGAGTCAGGACTAAGCCCTGAGGAACCCCAGTGGAGCAGTGCACAGACCCCTGTAGAGATTTGAGGACCACTTTGGAACTCTAATCCACTCAAAATGTGCTGATAATTTTGCTTGCCAGGCCACTCTGAGCCTGTGTCACCGAGCGGGCTCCTGGGAGCGGATCAGCCAATGATAACAAAGTAGCCAGATGTCTGGTGCTGGCAGAGTCCCAGCAGCCAGACAGCAGCACGCAGCACATCCGCTGTGGGCCGCACATCAAAGATACCTGAGAATTACTTATGGGCACAAAATATGTGTTGCTTACTCTACACTTCCCATTAATAACGATCTGGGAGAATTTGTATTTCTAATTAACTCTTTTCTTTCGGCGTACACAGTGCTGAGGGTAGTGAGGCTGCTGCAGCACTTTTCTGTGCAGAGCCGTCCACAACAGGAAGTCGGATGCAGCGGAGTCTGAGGAGCCAGATCAGCTGTAAATACAGTTCTGAGGCTCAGCCCTTCTCGTGCCCCACAAACACACAACTGCACTCAGCACATTTCATTCTAATCGCTCTGTTCTACCGGCCATTCAGTTTACCTCGAACGCTCGGGCTGGTCTTTTGTGATTTTGGAAGACCAGATACATGGTCTGGAGCATACTTTTATCTTACTCTTTATTTTCTCCACTATTATTAGAGCGTAAAATAGTACTGCACTATTTCTGCTTGTTTGTGACGCTCAACAGTAGAGCAGCCTGCATATACGGTCTAATCTTAATACATACGATTAAGAAGTCAGTATAAGTTGCTGAACAAATAGAACATAATTTATTAATAATTTTCAAGTAAAATACAATTAAATGCAGTTTAGCAACTCCCTGGTCAAAAAAAAGTGAATTACAAGCAGGAGAGGTTACAATAACAGCTTATGGATAAAAGCTGTTTCCAAATCACTGGTTGCATAAACATGTTAAAGGTAAAACACACACTTTTCTTGTGAATGGTACTCCATCTGTTTGTCTTTCATGCAGATGTTGTTGCTTTGCTTAGAATGTTCCACAGCATGGCATTAAGCTTATATATCTCCATGGATACGAGCCATCCCTTCAGTCAGAGTTACATGTCAGATCTGTAGTAAGAAGGTGTTTTTGGGCTGTAAAGCACCTGTAATGGACTAAATGCTTGATAGATATGATTAATGCCATACTGTGGAGCCTTCTAGCCAAGAACATCACTATGAAGAGAATGAGAAATTAGAACTGTTGCCACGGTGATTAAGAATTTAAAACATTAAAGATTTTTGCAAAAAGTCCTTAAAACGTAAACAAGAGCAAACGTTGTGTCAGTGTCACATGACCGTTCCCCAAGTTGGCATTGTCTTCTCAAAACACCACCAAAAGTGCACTTTTTAGACATAGGAGCACCAAACATAACCCTCTACACCTCCCAATATCAAAAAAACACCGCTAAAATGTTTTCGCCCAACCATGATTTACTCCTGCACCAGTCGCGAACACCCGGCTTGTTTTTCACCGATGTTTATGTTGTTGGCGGTGACATTAAGACACATTACACCTCCATGTTGTTTCCTCCTGCAGGCCCCTCACTCCCTTTCACAGCCCCGCATCCATTCCAACGCTCGCCGTGCATTCTGTTTTATACACAAATATTTAGCACCGGGCCCTCGCTTTGAACTAAGAAGAATAGTTAAGCTGTAAATGCCTAGGGACGGCGTTTGTTGCGTTGTTTCTTTCTTTTCTTTTCTTTTTTCATCTTTTTGCGATGTGGTTGGGAGGAGGCCCGGGTTACCTCACACGCGCTGCTGGATGCGTTGTCAAGTTCGTTATGTTCTAATGCGCTTAAAAGTCGCGCGCGAGCGGAGAGATGATGCACATTCCAGGCATTGTGCACGGTATGGACGATTAATTATTGAGCGCAGAAAGAGTAGCTTCATGTACGTATTTGATGGGGAATCTCACAAGTACACGACACACACACACACACACACAGACACAGACACACACACACACACACACACACACACACACACGCACACACACGCCCCCTTCCCCCAATTATGTATATTACCTTTTGTGGAGCCGGGTTCATTTGCATTTGCCGGCTGGAAGTCCTTAACGCCTATAGTGACGCGTGCCCTTCATCAGATCCTTACGGCGACCTCTGCTCCTTTTATCTGATTCCACTGTGGAGCCCGCACCGTTTGAAGTGCACACATGAACAAGCTACACAAAAGAGAATTTCTTATAAAGCCGTGTAGCAGATGTATTGTTTTGGTTTTTTGAGTGGAGGCATGTGTGCTTCAGCTGATCTGGATGATTCGTGGTAGATGGATTTATAAACATGTTTGATAGTTCAATATAGATGTGACGAGTGAATGGAATTTAATGCATGATGTTTTTCCTAACTCTGGGGTTGATTACTGTGTGTGGTCATCTTATTTTGGGGTTCTGGGTGAGTGTCCAACTAGCCCGGTTCCTTCCGTCGTTCCATTAAGATAGAATAAGCACGGCCTGGTATTCCAACGATGAAAGTGATGCACTGAAAGATTGGGCAAATGCAAAGAATGCATTTTGTTCAGGAGATATGAGCTGTTTGAGTCGATTAATCAGTCGATAGTTGACCACATTAAAATTGGGACTAAACCAGGACTAAACCAAAAACTGAAAAACTAGAAACTTGGACGACACAATTATTCAACAAGGACTAGAACAGGACCAAACCAAGTCTACATCAGGACCAAAATTGGCTCGATTTAGAACCGAATAATCACAGGCCTGAACACATCCTTTATCGATATACGTTTTTATTTGTCCGCTAATTATTTTATTGAATTTATGAGGATTGATAAGCGGTGAAAAGGAGAAGGCATGGAGTGAGTTGGCTGGAGTTTAGGAGTAACTGGACATTTCAATCTGACTTTTCGCTGATGAAGATGCTGTTTACTTGTAGTTATTTTTATGGGAGAGCTTTTACCACTGCCATTACTCACAGGGCATATTTTCAGTCAACCCAGAGAGTCTTTGGTTGACTTCAGCCCTAATTCAATTGGAAACATTTTTAAAACTGCTAAATCTAGCTAACTCCAATTTGAATCTAGAAGGCAGTGACTGAAGTCCTAGTTTGAGTCCATTTTAGTGCTGATGAAGATTTGGTCCTGTTCTAGTTCAGGTTTTGGGTTATGTCCCAGTTTTTGTCCCAAGTTTGTCATGAAGTGTAGGCTAAACGCCCACTTTGTGCAAACACTAGATTCCGAAAAAACAGATAAAGCCTTTTGAATAGCGTCGATAACAAACAGCAATGCCTGGAAGACAAAATCCAGGGCACCAGTTTCCAAAGCATAACAGTTTACGGTCCCTTGACTTTCTTTTCATACCGAATGTCAAGACTTTATGATCCACTCT
This sequence comes from Eucyclogobius newberryi, assembly GCF_026437365.1. Taxonomy (NCBI): domain Eukaryota; kingdom Metazoa; phylum Chordata; class Actinopteri; order Gobiiformes; family Gobiidae; genus Eucyclogobius; species Eucyclogobius newberryi. The sequence goes on along the minus strand of NW_027316056.1, from coordinate 30,755,973 downwards.
AAGCCCCCCCCCCTTCCCAGCCCCCCTCAGGGTTACTCCAGGTCACTTACTTTTCTTTGAAATGAAACTTTGCAATAGTAAAAACTGAGCTCCGGTCTCCCATCTCCTGCAGCTCATCACTCCTAACACAGCCGCTCCCGTCCAGCCCTGCTCCAACTGTTATTAATGTGCACTGAATTATTGAACAGGGCAAAATTACCATGCTCTTCTGAAAAGATTTTTGCCTACACAATTAAAAAGCATTATAGTGATTTTTAGTTGAACAAGAATTATGAATGTTTCCCCTCCTCTGTGCTCCTCTGGCGAGCGTCCTTGTTAGAAGCTACAGCCCTGCCAGTCTAGCCTGGTGTTTGGCTGCTATGGAGGTGATGCACTAGCCTTGACCTATAGAACCACCAGAAGCTAATGGATAATGTATGAAAAAGTATACGCCATAGACAACTTTCCCAGAGAGGACCCCATAATGGTCTTCTGCCTGGCTAAACAAAGGCTTTATCTGATCTTATAAATAATAATGCAGTCTATTGTTGAAGACAAAGTATAATGGTTTGAAAATTGGAACAGTTTGAGAGGTTTCTTGGCGGGAGAAAATACGAGAACGTGGCAGAAGTATAGTCCAGAACCTTTGGCATCAGAATTTGCGGGCATCATGAAAACATCACAGCTGATAGGAATTTATTATACCTAATAGAATAGAAGAGTTTACAGTTATGCAATTGGATAGAGATGCAATCACATATTTTCGAGTACTATTTTTCAGCAGTTCATTTTAGTACAACTTGATTTGAATGATGAATTGTGAATGATGAATGTATTAGTTGCGTCTGTTCAACAGGTTGATATTACTGTAGTTTTAACTGTGCTCAACTCACTACTTACTTTATACTTACCATCAATCCTCAAATATTCTATGATGGAAACTCTTTGGTTGAATGATCTGAATGAGGTATCAAGTTTAACCGCTAAGTGCACTTGTAGGTTCAAGTAAAGAAAGGGAACCTAGTTTTATTTGAGGTCTGCAGTTGGACAGACCAAACTCAACAGCTGTCCTGGCAGTAATACCTGTTTTTATGGAGGTCTGAGTGCTAACTTTGCTACATTATGGTGCTGTTCTAAAGCATCAGGCTCAGCAGCAGCCCCTGTCTTCACTCTTATCCCATGTGGACAACTGTCCACATCTCAAGCACAGGCCAACAATTGGCAGTAATTGGCACGTTGCCTGGGCTGTCCTGGGAGAGATCTGAGAGCGCACACAGCCACGGACAGGCTGCCCTTTCCACCAATTAGAGGTCTGTCTCCTGGTCGGGCGGGGGCCGGGGGAGGTCTGTACCCACACCTTGTCTCATGATCAAAATGATTTGTGGAGCTCCTCTTTCCTTCTTCTCACAGATCTTCACTTGGTGAGTGTGAAGCGAGAGAGTGGAGTCCTGACCAGCTCCTGACAGGCTGCTCCTCAGTCAGGAGGACAGGAACATGAGCTGACAAGACTTGCACTTGACAGGACCATCTCTCAAAACCTTCCGCACACAATTTCACTGCAGTTTGTATGTTTCATGATATTTTTTCATGATTTTTTTGTGTGGAAAAAAAAAATGTCACAAGTGTCAAAAGTAATGAACGAAGAGAAAACGGGCAAAAGGATTAACTTGGTATTAAACTTTGACGAAGAGGCAAACTGCAGACCACAGTGTGTGCGATTAGTTTGTTGGAGATTGAGTTCAAGGACTTATATTATGCATTATTTGCATTGCTAATGGCCCTTAAACATCCGCTTGAGTACCTTTACTTTGGAATCTCAATTTTTTATACAAAAAAAGTTATTTACAAGAACAGAATGATTTCATGTTACTTGTAGAGGGAATTACATGTAAACAAATACTAACTTGCCTCTAATATGGTCATGCAGACACACAGTTAAACAAGTCTGGCAATGATTTATGGACTGATATGGTGTTACAAATCTGGGAAATTCAGAATGGAGTGTTTTTGACGCTCAGAGGGGAGAGGACTTTCTAACCAGAATTGATCAAACCAGCGGGAATGAAGCTAAATATTACCCTACATATGTTTTTGACAAGGTAATAATGTTATAACACGGTTGAAGTTATTTGGAGCCACTTGTAACTGTGGAAGGGTACGACAAACAGACAATATAAGTAACAAGAAGAGTGCATCATTTCTCTCTGGATGTGCTGGTGATGAACACATTTTATTCCCGATTCTGGTCCCCACGGTAATTTCCAATCTTAAATGTCTGTCACACTAATCATATCAACTGACTTTCATAGAAGTTTCTCTAGAATTACTCAATTTTCTGTTTGTTTCTTTCTGTTGTTATGGCTCCAGGCAGGGGCGCTGTGTAGGCCCTTTATTATTCTCATGGCTTTGGCTCAATTGTGTGCGAGCGTCTCCTGTGATTCACCAACGTGCAGGCCACCGCTACCAGGGGACCCCAGTGCAAGAGATCAGAGGCCCAAAGCTGGCGCCATGGGGGAGGCTGCCGAGCGCAACAACCCAGCGCTGTTGTTCCACGGCTGTCCTCAAAGCTGGTTCCTTCTTCAGTAAAAACAGCGAGACGAGGAGATGCTTCCTACCATCTGAAATGTGTGTCAGACAATACTAGTTATCGTTGTGTTGCGATGTGCTGGAGAGAGGCACCAAAGCAAGTGCACGCATTTGAGGGAGAAGAAACAGCCTTAGCAATTCTCTTTAATCCAAACGAGATATTCGCAATTGGGTTAAGTTATATCTTGCATTCTTTCATATTTTAGGGTAAAAATAAGATGGATGTTTTACCCATATGGAGATATCAGTGATTCGCTTGGGAGTCACTGCTGGGATGTGTAAAATGTGTTTCATAATTAATACATCTTTGTCAAAATGTCATCTTTGGTTGGTCAAAAAAGTTTATAAATGCATTTAGTTATGTAATTGTGTTTACCCGATTATAACTGTGTAAATTAAGTGTATTGTAAACTGATTGTAAATTGATCAAAATTGATTTGGGTATTTGGAACAGCAGATTCAATTCTCCAAATGTGGCAGGATTCTGAAATATTTAGAACTTTAAGCAAGGTTTCTGGGCCTCACTGGTCAGTGCTCACAAAACAAAGATTTCTGTCCAAAGGACAGTGTGACTATATTTGAGTATGAAGAAAACAGAAACATGCACGGAAGAAAAACAGATTCTATGTAAGAGAAGCAGAAGAGCGATCCACTCTGCCACATTAAGCATTATTGTAAGGGGCAAATTCATACAGAAATATATATAAATCTATTTTCAAGTTTCAAGTTCCCTATGTAACATTTTGGCCGATTGCCTGCAACCTGCATATTTCCATGGAGAAAGCTATTGTTTTACCTGAAATACTCCTTAGTATGGCATTAAACTGATCTATCTTCATGCATACAGCAGGTGATGCCACTTTCAATGCCAACTTTCACTTTCAACTGAACAGTGTTCAGATCAGTATTCTTGTTTCTAGGACTAGTTTTTCCTAGTTAAACTGAGCTCATACTGGGACCACGGATATAAAAGTGCAACCGCACCCTAACAGTCTGTTAAATATTATTACAGAAAGTGCATGTTCATTCAATGAAGTTTTCAGTTCAAGGAACTACATGTGACTGAATTGACTTATAATGCTGTAATTATATTGTGTGCATATTTTCTAGATATAGAATCCTCAGGTTGTTATGATATGACCATTTAATTTCTGTGGCATTTCTCTTCTTTTTTTCTTCCTCTTATGCTTCTTATATATATTTTGCCTTTGCGCGTGTTTTGTTCATTTGCTTGTCTGATCTTAAATGGAAGTGTATTGTGTGTTTGTTTGTTTTAGAATAAAATATTCAAGTTCTAGAAAAAAATACAAAACATTAAAACTGGTTTCAGATGAATTTAGTAATACCAGTTATACATGGTATGAATTAGGTGGATCGTCACTAATCGTAATACTTCAGATAAAGCCACCACTGTTTGCCTTTCCTCTCCTTGGTCAACAATTAGCCATGTTAGCCCTTTCCTCTCTACACAGGTCACCCGGCTCTGGCTAAAGCGGCTTTATTCCTGGCCCTTTCTTGAGTATAGGGGCCCCACCTCATATGCTGTCTGCCCCGGGGCCTATGGGAACGCGTTTGGATTATTATGTAAATGCATGTGGCTCCTGCCCTCTCCCCGGTCCCAGCTGGCCCCGCTGTCGTTAGGAAGTGCTTTGCTCTGACAGGGGAGTAATATGCTCCATGATTGAGGGGCCAAAAGATCGGGCTCTATAAGAGAGAGGGGCCCCGCACTGATAAGCATATGATAAAAGTGTCATTGTACAGCAGCTCGTGCCTCAGAGATATGGGAGGGAGAGGCGATTCCTCTACATTTGAGCAGAATATGTATAAGGTGGTGGTCTTTTTGGGCCAGCTTTAATTGCCCATACCATTATACCGTACATCTAAGGCTATGGCATGGAAGTTTTATTGCATTCATTTTGGGGCACCCATCCACTTGTAAGAGCAATGGTAACAAAGTAAATGGCACAAATGTAATTAGTCTGGATAAATCAATAGGAGGCCCTTACGTGGGCTTTACTCTGGCATTTGGACACATTTGTATTAGTATGTCACATTCCATTTGAACAACTGGATCATACTGGCATGTCAACATGATGCTAACATAGGGTGCATTCACATTCACACTTGTTTAGTATAGTTGTACGAGTTGTATGAGCGTATAGTTGTAATATACTGTAGGATTTGGTTCTGGTATAATCCTGGTTTAGCCCTTGCCTTTAGTTCTGGGTTTAATCGTAGTTTAGTCCCAATTTTAACGTGGTGTTTTTACAATTGTGAACATAGATGCAATGTATTTCAATTGGATTTAAAAATAATTGTTTGTGTTTTGATTTGTTAGTATTGTGATTTGAATGCATCTTTCTTGTTCTGTAAAGCATTTTGAATTACTGTGTGAACAATTTGTGCTCTTCAAATAAACCTGCCGTGCCTATTTGAAGCCAAGGCATTTTATTTAAAGCAGGGGTTTCAGTCAGAATGAATATTACTTTCAGGTGGAAGTGTCTGGATGACTACCTTTAAAACCTTGAGTGAATGAATCAAAATATATATAAGTTTAGAGGCATAAACTACATTAATGGTTAACGATGGAAACATATTTAGTGTTTTCAACCAGAACAACAGTACAGATAAAAACAATATAACAACAACAATATATTTAAATAGTTTGAAATTGAGACTTTTAATACAAAGAAATAATGTCAATGCCACTGCCAGAACGCATTGGCCCAAAGACACGTCCCAGCCTTTATTCACAGTGCCATACAAAGAGAAAAGGGGAAAACAGTAAACTTTTAGACTTTGAGAGAAGAAGTGCATTGTTTTGCTTCTGCTCATAATAGTGTAAATATGTCAGGCAGACGGAGGATGGTTGCTCCTTTTAAACACTTGTCTTTTTCATCTGTGTCTCTGGAGCGTTAGCGATTAGCTCTGAGCAGCCCCCTTCACACTGCTCCCACTGTTTGTGCTGTGTAGACGGCTGTTATGTTTGCTTTTTAATCAACTTCAATTTCATCTCCTTCAGTGCCATTTCTTTCCCCCCTTCTCTCTGGAATCATGACACGTTCTGATACATCTCTGTGCCGCGGTGGCTTCACTGAGCTCACGGGTTGCTCCTTTTATCAGCAGCACTGTAATGAGAGAAAGGGGATTGTGGGTAATTGGAGGGTAAAGACTTGGTGTGACTAAACGTCGCAGCAGCACAGGTTGTAGCACAAGCTGCAGGAGAATAGAAGCAACAAATGGCGTTGAAAAGGTTTGTTAATGAATCAATAAAAACACTGTGCAATCCATTTCATTTAAAAAAGATATATATTTACCCACAAAATACCCACATACTCTGCAGTTCACAGACAATACACTACACAGAACTGACGTGCGTGAGTGTGGACAAACGTTTGTGGCAAGGTTTGTTAAAGTCTTTTAAAAATGGGCATGGAAGTTACTTAATTATGTGCTACTGCTATGTCTTAATTATAAACCATTGAGTGAAATGTTATTTGTTGTTGTTACTTGTTTATTTGGTCGGGACAGTTCATGCTGATCAACATACATGATATAGTCGCTGTAAACACGCTGGATTGTAGCTATTGACAAATTTCCATCCGTTGTCCCACATTCACTCTCTTTCACACACCAGCGTACTTGGACACTGGAGTCAAAGTGGGTGAAGTCTTGCCCAAAGACACAAAAACAGGGTACACGGATATGATATTTACGGCATAGCTTCAAGTGCAGTGCGTCGATAAACAGATAATAACATGCGCTAGCGTTGTTTTGCTAAGTTTGACAGCTCATCACCGTAAAATGTTGTGATTTATCACTGTTCAAATCAGCGTTTGGTGAGAAATGATGATCTTCCATTTATACCTGCTTTTCGTTGTCTTGTTTGCATTTTCCCACATCCAGTCATCTCGCTGTGGTGCTTATCCCCTCCTAATCTAAGATACGCTGTGGAAGCTAGACGAACAAACCAGTGGAAAGATGACTGAAGTCTCCATGGAGATAAACACTCTCAATGCCATACGTGAACATTTCAGGCAAAACAATAACATCTCTATGATTTCACAGCCAATTGAAAGTCTAATTGCGAAGTGGCTTTCTAACCTCAATCATACACTAGAGTCAAAAGTAAAGAACTCTACGAAACTGTTCAATTATCTTCAGTTATGTTAAGATGTTTGTCAGATAGAACATTTCTCCAGGTTGATACCGCTGAACCATTTGCTAACCCCAACACCATTAATGACCCTTCCCTGTAATGCTTTCCAGCCTTGAAGATTTGTCACCCATTGTCTTTATAAACGCAGCTCAAGCCCGGCTAATGAGAGGTGTCTCGGTCGATATCCTTCTCCTGAGACAATTCTGTCAGTCGGGCGACAAACAAACGGGGCCCTGGCAGTAAATATGCCTGTGCCGCCGTTTTCTCAGCGTTTACTCCCGGTTCAAACGCTTTCTCCCACCTCCTCCCTCCGAATGCACTGACAGCTCTGCGAGATTCTCCCGCGCCTTCCTCGCCCAATGAAACAGCCCAGGAACCTCTCTGATAGTCCCTTCACCCGCTCTGTGGGGAAGACACGCTTTTTGTTGTCGCTCGGGACCAGAAAACTTGTGCCACCCGCAAATCTAAATTTGGTTGTGACTCTTCAAGGATTCCTGGGCTACGTATAGGCGCCTTTTTTCTACTTTTTGCTAGCACGGCTGTTTTGGTCTGCTGAACGGATATGGCAGTGATGCATTTGGTTACAATCTCACGGTACAAAGTAGAACATTCATGAAGCTCACAGATGTGCCAGAGTTTTACAGTTTTACAGGTGCAGCGTGCCAGTGATGTCATGGAGACGCTGCCTTGATATTTAGCACCTGCAGATGTATACAAATGAAATACGTTGGGTTTTGCTTTCTGGAGGGTGACACTGTTCATTTTGTTTTTCAAAAGATTGATTTTTAATGTCGGCAGTAGTGAAACAGAGCAAAACAGCCTGGACTTTGCTGTTTCTTTTGCTTTTTGACTAGTTCAACAAAACAAAGGAGCAAACTTTCCATCTCTTTCCCCCCAATCATGATATGTGACTTGTGACTGGATATTACAATCACAAAATTACAAATGTTATAATCATCAGATGGAGCATTGCTGGCTATAGAACTCAAACCAAAGTCAAATCAAACCAGGATAAGGAATATAAGAAGTTCTTTTAGCTGCCAGTGGGACATGAACCTCATAACATGCTATGATGTTTATCCATAAGGTTTTTGTGATTGTTTTTTGTGCAGAGTCGGGAGAGACATACAGCAAGCAATGTTGAGTTGGGCCTCACTTCAGTCAGTTTAGTCATAACAATTTTTGAGAAGTTGGTAAAAACTGACTAGAGTCTAACACTTCGAGAGGTTGCTCAAGCCTGTAAGTACTTAGTCGAACATAAGTAGAATTCATGTCATTATTTTACATTTTAGTTTATTGCAAACCACAATAAATCTGATCTAAAATGGCTCAACAATAAAAAATAAAAAAAGAACAATTGACTTACACTGTATCAAGCAGCAGATTTTCATTTACAGTATGTCCTTTAAGTTTTGAAAAAGGACCATGTAAGAGGATTTTCTGAGCACTCAAACCTTAAACAGAATTACAGAACTAACAATGCATGAATCAATAAAAATACACCATTGAGTAAGCTAGTGAGGGAGCATTATTGGAAAGCTCATAAAAGTTGATTTTGCATTAATAAAAGGCATTATTAAGTTTCTGTTAAATTTTCATATAACGACTCTCCACCCTCACCTTTCCCATCATCCTCTCTGTTCCCATCCCCTCCATCACATGACCCTCCCATGCTCCTCATCCATCCCGTCTGTGCCTGCTCATTTACAGGCGATGTATTCTGTGTGGTCCCTCTTTGGCGTCTCATGGATCTCTCAGTGGGGAGCTGAGCTGACAGACTCTGAATGATGTTTTAGGGGGGCAGCTCGTCAGCTTTTGTTTTCCTCACCGGCGTCGAGCGCTCCACTCTTCAACCCAGATCTCTTCGGCCTGTGTGGATACAGATGTCAGACACACTGCTCTGAGGGGAGAACGCGCTTTCCAGGAAATACAGAAACATCAACTACAAATGATTCCACTTTGTATTGTTTTTTTTACATGCCAATAAATGAAAGACACAAAAAATATTTTCATCAAACTGTCAGAAGAGAGACAACCCTGCAACGAGCTGGCCCCTGTCCAGAGTGTACCCCGCCTAAGGCCCAAAGTCACTGGGATAAGCTCCAGGGAACAAGCGGTAGACAGTGAATGAATTAATTTCAGAAAAGAGTTAATCTTGCTGAAACAAGATGGAAACACTGCTGAGTCAGATGTTGAATTTGAATTGTATAGGTTAATTTGTTTCATTGAATAATCCTCTTGAATGTTAAGGACAACTGATACAAAATACACAAATTCATTCATTAACCTGGCAGTTGGAAGTTGATTTGGCAGAATTATACCTGATTGAAATGGGAAATTAAATGACTTCTAAGGGAATCACTTTTAACAAACCATTTGTTACTTATGAATCAAGTCTTTGTTTGTGCTTTAATCAGGCTAATTAAGTTGAAGTTATTATATAGTACATGGTATATGCTGTTGAAATAAATGCTAGATAGAACATGTAATGCCGTACTGTGGAACATTCCAGGCATAGCAATACAATATCCATAGGACAGACCAACGACCAGAAAAGCAAGTCTAACTTTCTTTGAGATCTTTTATAGTTTACCAACATTCCAAACTTACCATACCCCAATACAGAAATCCTACATAATTTGTCCCTGAAACACCCCAGTCAAATAACTTTTATACAGCCTAAACTTACTACGTGAACTCCTCAAAGTTTACTTAGTTTTGAGAGGCCACCTTCAGCCAGCTCATAAATGATTGGCCATCTCATCTTGCTAAACACAATGATGGGTTTTAGCTTTAGCATATAGCAAACTTACAGCAGACTTGACATTGTCCATCTGCATCTGTAAAAGGGTATAAGCTAGTGACTCTTTGCTGATACATCACGCCCGGGGATCAGAGTACAAGAAACTCAGTGTTCTACTTTGTTTTGCTCTTTCGCCCGTACATCTCTGCACCTGTCCTACTTTACTTTGAATGACTTTCCTAACTTCCATATCAAAACAAGCCTGACTCCATGCAAGCCAAGCACCCACCTTAACCCCGTGAATAGTTTCTTCTAGTTGGTAGTTGTGTAGCGAAAAAAGTTCCCCCCACAGAACTTTCCGGGATGTCAGTGCTGCTCACTCTCTTGCACCTTTGATAATCCTGCCCAAAACTCCTTCAATTCACAAGAGAATTTTTCAGAATTCTCCTCTCTGGCAGTCGATGTGTTACTGCCCAGAGGTTGATGAAGTGGGCAAGGCTGGAAGGTTGGACGAGGCCGGGATGTAGGATCATGGCACAGGCCATTAAAGATAAAAGACTTGTGTGTGGTCTGAGGTAGAGGGGAAGAAGTGTGCCAAGTCTGCCGGAGCACCCTCCCCGCACTGCATTGCTAACCAAGCCTTCCTCCAGTAATGAACGGGGGCCCAGACTATGGGGTCAATTATTCATCAGGCAGTCAGCTGGGAGAGCAAGGAGTTGAAGCCTCATCGAACCCCTCGCAATTCCACCACACAACTAAATCTGTGCTGCCCGGACAGTCTGGTCAAGATGGAGCGGACTTTAAAAGGCATACGTGATGGCTGCGAGCACCACTGGGCACCCGGAGGAGGAAGCAAGCATGGGGTACTCAGCTATTCTGCCGTTCCACAATTACTCTGTTGAAAGGACACGCATTGATTCTCAACAATACCACAGACGATGCCCTCTAATGTTGTTATGCATACAGCCGGAGTGTCAGGTCACGGCTTTAAAAAGAATTTCTCAGTGTTGGAAACATCGATGTCAAGTCTGTGGTGTGTTCTCAGAGACGTGCTGTAGGCAATTACAGTGATGCAAAAAGTATGACAAACAGTTTGCTAGGTAAAGCGCGTGTTTGTCATATTTTTTTGGAAGTTTCCAAAACGAGACTGAAAAGCAATTCCACCTCTTTGCCGGTCCACACGAATTAACTACCTGGCGCCATGCTTCGTGTTTTACGGAAGTGACCGCGAGAAAAGGCTTGCTCTCATTGGATAGATTGGGTCTAACCTTTAGGCAAACACCGCCAACTATTGGTCTGACATGTTTATGACCGGGCTCAAGAACGCAATTATACAGGTTTGTGTGGATGGACATATATTTAAAACGATTATGTGTGTACATGGCCTGATATTTCTCAGTATTTTCCTTTTGTGGAGTTCAGATGGGCATTATGGACAGGTGGATTGGCCAATCAGGGACATGGATGGTCTGACATGGGACTCAAAAATGTAGTGTATTTAGGCAGAATTTATAGTGAAGCATAAAACACTGTTAATTTGCATTAAAACACCCATTCATGCGGAAATGTTTGAAAAGTATGTGAACTGAGCAGTGGTTTCAGCAGTTTGTATGTGTGGATGGAGGGATTTCCAGAATGTGGGGGCCTGGACATCATGGGCACAGTCGGCAACGATGAGCTGAGTGAAGAAGTGTGAGCGGAGAAGGAGGAGTCGTCTACTGATCCGGTATCTTATGGGACGCCGGTGTAGATGGGCGAGAGTGGAGGCCTGGTGTGAGTGAGGGCCCTGGCAGCGGCGTTTGAACGTATTGGAGCTTGTTCTGAAGCTTTTGGACGATCCCGGACAGAACTCTGTTGCATTTGTCCAGGCGGGAAGTAATGAATGAGTGGATGAGTGTTTGAGCAACCAGGAGAGAATGAAGGATTTCCTTGCTTGTGTGATAAAATGTGAATATATGAGTATATTTCTGTCAATATCATCTAAATTTAGACGCTATAGAAGTTATGAAAACCAGTGATAACAGGAACTTAACATTACAGGACTCAGGACGGAGTCAGGACGGACCCGGGGGGAGGAGTGTAATGCAGAAGAATAAATTTTATGAGACCCGCAGATTACCTAAAGATAGTGAAAACTAAACAGGGGGATGGGTAATCAATACATGAGTTTAGAAGCAGAATGACAGGGACATTATAAAGGATAACAGGGGAATCCCAGGGGTTGCAGCGTCTGATAGTTATATCAGAAGAAAGAGAAAGAAAAAGCAGGTTTAGAAATTTGGAAATGGGTGTTTCCTCCGTTGCGAGAGGAAGACAGAGAGAGAGACAAGGGGAAAAAAGGGTTGGTACAAAATGATGTGCCTTATAACCAAGGGGAAGGTTTAGGATCGTTTTGATTTGTTAATACACATATAGACTTGCTAGAACAAACTAATACACAATGTTTGTAAAGCACCACATGAGCAGGTGTGAGAGAGAGAGTTTGAAACTCACCTGAAGCACATATAGAAGATTAGCACATATTACATTAGATGTGTGACTTTATTCAGGCCACACCCACAGAGGAGATGTGAAATTATTAATTATGTGAAGAATTCTAAGTTGTGAACTGACCCAACGGGGGAATTATTGAGATAATTATTATTGTTTGATGTATTTGAATCACACACACACACATACATACACACACACACACACACACACATACATACGCGCGCAAACGTGGAGAGCAAAAATTTAGAGTTTGAGACATTTAGAGTTTGAGACATTTAGAGTTTGAAACTTTTAGAGTTTGAAACATTTAGAGTTTGAAACATTTGGAGTTTGAAACAAATGGTGGTAAAACAGATTAGGGCAGTGTCGGATTACAGACACACAGGGGGGGCCCAGCACCGTGGAAGGGGGGGCTCAGCCAGGGATGTGACCACTGAACTGTGAAAGGTCAAGAGGTGACATTGCGGAGTGGAGTGACGGACGCAATTCCATCTCTTCCTTGATTACATCGTTGTAAACTATCTGGATTATTGGATTTTGTTTAAATGTAGAAGTTTGAGAAATGGGCAAGGCCATTTATCAAAAGGGGGGATGTACGTGTAAACAAATATTCCGAATCAATAATTACAAAAAAAAAAAATTGTAAACAAGAAAACTGTTTGTAATACACTGAATTGTCGAAAAGACTTTGTTTATCACCACAGCAGAACGTGTTGGAGATGTGGTGTTTACAGAGACGGAGCCAAGTGGACAGCCAAGTGGACGGAGCCACACCGTGTCGTCCTCACCAGGGGAGGACGAGATCATGGGTGCAGCAGACAACACAACACCAGAGCCATAACATCGCAGACGCAGGACTTCGTTTGTATTCTTCGTTTTGTATGCAGAGACAACAAACAGATTCAACAGTATGATGTAGATGAACGAGAGCCAGAGGCTACGGTGCGCAGAGTACCATACTCTGTGGAAAAAGAATCAACAGTTATCATCATCACAAGTGATGACGGTAATATGGACGCTGAACACCTGTATTATGCACCGGACAATCGGGACAATCGGGACAATCGGGACAATCGATCAACACACAATGGTGTGTCACAACTGTGTATACCGGGAAATGAAACATACACAGCCATGAAAAATAGAGGGAAGAAAATAAGTGATCAACATGAAAGGTTATGAAATGTATAATGTATAATGTACAATGTATAATTGACATGACAGAGGCTGAAGAAACACAATGGCATATTATACAGCCACTGTTGTTTACACTAACTAAGAGAGTTTTTTATCTGCTACAACATAACTACATGCAATGTTAATGAGATTATGAATTGAGATGGGAAATGTACCAGTTCATATGTGTCATAGGTGTGACCAAAGCGAGCAGCGGAAGAAGGTCTCTTAAGAAACCAAGCGAGGACGTGATATGGTGGTACGATGGTACGATGGTGATATGGGGGACACTTGTGGGACGTTGTGCCTATGTATCCCTTTTGTGGCAAGCCATGGTCATTACAGATCAGCATCACCCAGAACCATTCCGCAGGGTCAAGGTCGAGAGGTTAGTGGACAATCTGGTTCCAGTAGCACCTGATACTACGTATTTGATGTTATTGGGGTGTCCAGAGAGGTCCCTGACGAGTCAAACTGACTGACCAGAGAGCAGCAGGTTTAAGGGCTTTCCGCTTGTACTTCTATATTTCCCATCACACCGCACAAATTATAGACAAGATAAATTGTCTGTTTGTCAAATTACAGAGATTAACCAATCTGACTCAAAATTTAGGACAGTAATGCAGTAGAAATGTTGTGGGCCGAGAGAAAAGAATTTTGTTCAATGTTGAGAAATGTGCATCACTTTTTAAGTGTAAAAGTGTCATTTTAACACCAATATGAAAGACATGTAGAAGACTGAAAAGAATAATGTGTTTGGCATGATACAGTAGACTAATGCTTTGATAAACAGGAGGGAAATGTGATAAAATGTGAATATATGAGTATATTTCTGTGATGTATTTTATCTGCATAATAGTGATATTTTATCTGCATCATTAGTCTAAGAGAAGAACGGATGTGTGACAGCATTTGTTTGTGAAGGGGTCGTAAAGATGGTCCAAAGGATGTTTACCCTAGGGGGGGGTGATAACCCAGAGGAGTCTGGGTAATGTTTACCCAAGGCTTGATCTCTACGGAAAAATACCAAGTGCCTTGATGTGAGGCTGACCAATGAGAAATGTGACCCGCCTATTCCAGAATATCTAATAAAACCAACCAGCATGGGAAAAAACGGTGTGAGACGCGGGGGTGAGACGCAGGAGGGTCAGCCAGGCTCCTTACAACGGCTTGGCTGACACAGTCCCCGCGTTTTCTCCCATGCATGCCACACAAATGTCTGACGTTTCTGTGTCGTTTAATATTCTAAGTTGAATTGTGTTCTCAATGTGTTAAGGAATAGCATCGGTGTATGTCTAATTCCATGACAGCTTGAAGATTTGCTATGGCGTTAAACAAAATTGGAGGTAGATGGTAGTAAGTAGTTGATTACAATGAATAAACCCATATTACCCTGTCCAGTTGAAGCACTTTGATTTTCCATGTTTCTCCCCAGGTCTTTACTTTTTTCCTTATCAGCAAATCCATCTCTAAACGTAATTGTGCATCGTTTTGCCACCTTTTTCAAAGCCACTTTTACACCTCCACAAAGACAACATCAAACACAGTGATAGAGGGATGACGGTTGGTTCAAATCCACTTTGCTGGAATGTAAATTTCACTCTTCGCCATGTTTAGTGGCAATATCTGTGATGCCCTGATAATCTGTTTAGGTGACAGATTGCTGAGCCTCACAAGTTATCATTCTGCATTTTAATACTCGGCAGCATGGACACAGAAACAAATATAGCCCTTAGCGCCGTGTTTGTAGACACAGGGGGGTTTGAATGGTACAAGTGAGCCATTGCAAGATTCCTGATTGTGTATGTACTAAATCTGTGTAAAAAAACAAGGGTATTCATTATTTAAAACACTGTACTTAGAAAAAATGTGTTTTGCTTTGACATCGATAGTTGTTCTGTTTCTTGTGTACTTCAGCAATGTTGAAGAGATCATTTGCAAAAAGAGCCGTTTGAAAACATTGTTGAAGGCTTACAATTTACTCTTTGCCTTTGCATTGTTTTCAAAAGTCGGCTCTATTTTAGTGCGATACAAATAAACCTCCATCCCTCCATAAGCATACCCTCTGAGCAACACTGTTATTCATACTGTGTGTAGACAATGGCATCAAAAAGAAATAAAAACAATTCCAAAACGGAGATGTCTGCATTTGAAAATGAACTCTTCAAATTCAAGGTAATGATAAAACTACCTCTAGATGCATTGCCAAACATCTCACATACACAGTTCAGATTTTAGGAGGGAAACGAATGCTGTGGGTCGTCCATACCTAAGTGTGTATCTTCAGCACAGGCCTGATGGACCTCACAGTTGGCGTTCTCCAGAGGTCCACACACTGACTGGCCCTAGTGTCACAACCGTCTGTTCAGTATTGTGCTCCGACAGATTGGAACTCTTTACAGAAAGCTTTTAAACTCCAACATCTCATACCCATGGCTCATTTTCTTCTTCTGAACGACCTGGAAATGCATCAAATTGACCTGTCACTGTTTCTAGATGCGTTCCAAATGATTAACCTTGCCTGTTTTATATGAATATTTGGTCGTTTTGTCGGGTCAAATGTGTTGTAGAACCTCTCAACCAAGACTCCAATGCAATGGAAATTACCGGTTAAATTAAGGCTAAATTAAGAAAAAAAAATAACAACATAAAATTCTTCCAGTTACAAGCGTCAATAATACAGACCTTTTAATTTCTAATTGGCAGTATTTTACCAACAACATTTGAAGATTTATTTTTAGTGACGAGATGACGTTTGCATTTTCTCCATACGCTTTGTTATTACTTCACATTTTCGCCACATGAATATACTATCTACAATTATTATTAATATACTTATACACATTTAATTCCAGAATGCTCACTAGCCATTACCGAACCAATAAAATCTTAATAGTAAAACTTTAGCGCATGCCCTATTAAAATATGTCCCTGTGTAACTAGCTAAACCTCTGTATTCGTTGCCGCGGCCATGCTGAGTACTTTGTGCCCGGGACAATGGCCACGCATCCATCATAGTCGTGTAATGACCAGTCTTATGGATGCTCCACAATGCGGAAACACATGGCGAGAAGATGCACCTCTTTATTAGCTGTCGTCGAATATACGTGCAAATAAATAGCTATTACCACACGGAGAGGGCGGTGTGTGCGCGCGTTTATGGGTTATGCAACGGGGAGGGGCCTGCGGATGAAAAATCGTAAGTCGGCCAAATGCAGATGTCGCGTAGGCTCCCACCGTCGCGCTCCATTTGTCACTGTCCACCAGGCCACCGTCATTAAGTGGCCCCGCTCAGACCGCAACTTAATTTCCTTAAGAGGACGAGACACCTGATTCAATTGTGAGCCCATTACGCACTCGCTCCCCCCTCAGTCTGGGTCTACCCGGACCGCATGGCTCACGACTCGAACACGCCGACGCTATATTAAATGTTGTGGACGCTTGATTCATGTGTGCCTCGCGGTGTCCATCCCTCACTGTGGACTGTGCTCACGCGTTGGAGCAGCTGGGTCATGAGATGGGGTTCATTGTGTGGACGCGGAATAGCACGAAAGTTCAAAATACATTGCGTTGCATAGGTAAGGGTCCTGCAACCTGAACTAATGTCTCTCTATTTTGTTATGTGACGCTGACCCCCTGGAACCCTCAGAACAAAAGTTTAGGAAGCCCGGATCCAGCACGGTGCAGTGTTTGCTGTGGTCCTCATTCTAGTTCTGCTTGTCCAGCTGTCTTCGAGATGCATGAGAAAAGTCGAAAGGTTTCAGAGGAGAGGAATAAAAGTAGAGCTTTACTTTTTTCTAACTTTTTTGCGAGGGCATGCTATGAAGTGCAAAAATGAGTTCCAACAGATGCCTCAGTTGCAAAGTTTACCTTTGGCTTGTTAGTATTAAAATATCGTGCTGTCCAAATGTCTTTATTTGGAACCAGTAAAACAAATTGCTTTTTTAGTTTTGTGTCTAATTAAGTGAAAGAAAAATATCCAACCTAAACCAACAATCAGACATTCCTTTTTTTCCTTTGTGAAAATGTATCATTTTATCATCACTAATTACAAATGTGTCTGCTCGGTTATCAGAAAACCTCCATCTCTTTCATTATTCATCCGCAACCACTGAACTGTTCTGCTCCTCCGTCCTGTGTTTTGAAGATCACACGATGTAAGACATTTTTTTCGGCATGGCGCAGGCAGGTGAGACTTCCATTGTCCGTTTTGACTGCTGGTCTCCATAGCTTACCCCTCATCTGCAGCTGTCAATCAAACTGTGGCCATGGGAGACCGTTTAGAAACATCTTTTCCTCTTGTAGCTGGGCCTAACTGATTGTAGCTGTAATTTCTCTGTCATGGCTTTTATCGGCGGAGTGTGAGTTATGTTTGATTCCAGATGCTGAGACGAAAGCACACAAAAGCCTTGCGTAGTCATTTATTTATGCCGTTCACACTTCCTGTCAATTATGCCCCAGAAAGTTCCTCTTTGAGCAGTCATTTTTGATCTCCCAATCCACCAAATAGAAAAGTGTGTAGTTCCGACTGGCTGAGGTGAATGAAAACAGAGAATTGAAGTAGTTATTTCAGAAAGGGGAAGTACATTAGCCCTAAACATGACCTGGAGACGGCTGAAATGTGGAAGTGCTGAGTGAGGTCTGCCAATAACAAGCAGTAAAAATCCTCATTGTTGTCGGCTATTTTATTGAGAAGATAAGACTGTGCAGTGTCTTGGGATTGGCTTTACAGTGGCTTAATAGAAGCATTCGTACACCAGGAATGTCTTTTGTGAAAGAGAAACACACAGTGGAACACAATTGTGGAGTGGAAGGAAATGTGCCTCTTTTCTGATTGCTGATTGCTGAAAGACTGAATGACATAATGATTGAATAGAGCCCTGCGTCTTCTAATCTTAGCATGAGGAGCAAACGACATCTCAATGTCCACGGAACACACCAGACAGGTCAGGAAGAAAGATGTGCCGAAGTATAAAGCGGAGTTAGGTTATAAAAAAGATATCCCAAGCTTTGAACATTTCACTGAGCACTGTTTGAGCCATCATCTTGAAATGGAAAGAGTATTGCAGAACTACACACTTACCAAGACATGGCCGTCCACAACAGCGTACTGATCAGAGATGCAATCAAGATTCCCATGGTCACTCTGGAGGAGCTGCAGAGATCCACGGCTCAGGTGGACCGGGAATCTGTCCACAGACAACTATTAGTCTCGCACTCCACAAATCTGGTCTTTTTGGAGGAGTGACAAGAAGAAAGCCGTGCAATGTAAGGCAACACGACGTGACTCCGAACACACCATTCCCACTGTCAGACACGGTGGTGCAGCATCATGCTGTGGGGCTGCTTCTCCTCAGCCGGGACAGGGAAGCTGCTCAGATCATGATCATGAGAACTCGACAGAAAGTCACAGAACAAGTCTGGAAGATTCTCAGAGCCATGTCAGAGCTACGTCAGTTATCGCCAGTAATCGTGAAGCTGCAGGGATAAAACGTTTCTCAGATCTGATGGGACAATATTTTCATCCCACCTTCAATCCTTTCATTACAACATTGTCTACTTGCCAGAGAAAGTAATACAAAATATATTTTCAGTTTGTCCAATATACCTTTTAACAAGTTTGAAAGAATAGAACATCACATTGCTACTTCTGTGGAAATGATTGCGACGTGTGCGTTTCCATCCGCCTCCATCTGGTGGAGTGGTCCCAGCCGTGGGTGTCTCCGTCCCCCTGTCCCGTCCCTCTCCTGGAGCTTCAAAAGCAGGAGGTCCCACGCAGTGTGTTTGAAGAGCCCAGCCACACTCCCCTATGGGTGGTGCACTGGCAGATGCTCCAACCACACGGCTGCACCTCATCTGTTCATGTCGGCCCACTGTTGGCTTCAGCGCGCTCACCTTCAACCGGCAAATGTGCCAGAATGTAGAATTGTAGTGAAATGTTGCATGGTTATTCATAGCTAAGGTCCTACATTAAATATTCACGTTGAGTTATGCGGCAACATACTGTAACTTAAAAAAATAAATAAATAAATACAATACAATAAATAAATGCAATAGAATAAAGAACACAAGAATACAATAAAAAATAAATAAAACATTTAAAAATAAATAAAATAAATAAAATAAATAAAATAAATAAAATAAATAAAATAAATAAAATAAATAAAATAAATAAAATAAATAAAATAAATAAAATAAATAAAATAAAACATACAATAATACAAAAAAATATATGTTAAGATCTGCACTATAGAAAGTTGTGTTTATGAACATCATGATTCTGCTGAAAGGTTTCCAGTGCTAAACCAAGAGAAATAGCCACAGCTCGTATCTCCTGCTGTATTTTCCTTCAGTTCAGAGCATAGATGGACAGTGTGTAGTGTTAGCTGTCAGCCCTCTCTTCTCTTTGTGAAAGCTCAGCCTTCACTCCAGCCTGACGTGCACGCTGCAGTCTGGCCTTTGGCTTCCTGGGTGGCAGCGCTGCTCTCTGACCCACTGTCTGCCTCTCCTCCACCTGCTCCACAGCCCTCACCTCCGACGGCAAGTCCCTGCTGAATCCTCCATCCGTCTGTTTCCCCTTTTTTTTCATTGCGGAAAACATTGTATTACAACACAACACAGGAACCGCAAATACCATCAAAAAGACACATTTTTCATGTTAAAATTGAGGAAAAATGTTGAACAAAATTACTGTTTGAAAAAAAGACATTTACATACTGAAAATCCACATGTTGGCTCTCATTTGTTTTAGAATTGCATGTTTAAAGTCATGTTAGCTTAGCTTGAATATTATCACCACCTGTCACAACATACAGACAACATCATTTCATTGACTTTGAACTTCGCATCCATATTCAATTTTCATTTATTCTCTTGAGCGGTGCAGTAATGATAGAGATGAATAGACTTATTGCTGCGATATTAACCGTACCCCTGGTCAAAATATTCATCACTTTGTTACACGATTAGCATTAGCACATATGAGCGCCCAGACGTATGGATTGTTGCAGCGCGTGCGACGCTCCGGCCTTTAGCTTCCTGGGTGGCTGCGCTGCCGTTTTGACCCTCTCGCTCTCACTGCCTCCAGCTCACCTCCGACACGACCGCGAAAGACAAGTCTCTATTGAATTCTTTATCTCTTTCCGCCTTCCAATTTTTCCCGGGCCTCGGCGTGTCTCTTCTGCTCTGCCTTGTCCATCGCTCTTCCCCAGCCCCGGCTCTCGTGTCAGCGCGAGGTGAGCGAGGTGTCTGCCTGGAAGAAGACAGTTACACACCTCACAGGGAGAAGAGCTGTCAGCCGCCATCAATGCACGTCTTCTCTGGCACAAATGCGCTCTCGGTGGTCTTCGAGCGCTGTCTGATTTGGTGTTAGGCTGGCAAAAGAACAATCAAGACATAGTGCAGCGTGTCCAATATTTTCACTACAGGATGGCAGAATGATACGGAATGAAAGCAATGATAGAAGTTCAGGCTAATACCTGTTTTGAACACTCACACACCACAGGAGAACCCTTAGCTTACAAAAAAATACAGAAAAGCGACTGCAGGTTGTGAGCTAACAAAGCTAGCAACAAAGCTTGCAAAATCTGGCAATAGACCACACTGAAAGTAATGTCCAGCTCATCTGCAGCAACGTGGATTTATGTAAACACTGACACACGAGGATCTTCTCTTGCTTCTTAAAGATTGCTTCAGACTGGAGTGATAACATTGTATTGTGACGGAGTGGCATTTGTGGGGAATGCAACGGTAATGGCTGAAGAGCATGGAACTCTAACCTCATAGCTGGAGTAGAGGTGAGTAACAAAGCGTCTGTCCTGTGCGTCTCTGTTAGTCTGTCCTGCTCACGCTCTGCTGTGTTGGCTGTTCTTGAAGCGGTCATGTTTTATGGTTATGATATCTCACATTGAAAGCACACACAAGACTGGAGGAGCAGCGTCTTCAAAATCGCTTCCGAGCAGTGGACAAAAAGATACAATTAGTTAAAAATATATATATACATACATGCGTTTTTCAAATTTAAACACAATCATGCAATTTAAAGTAGTGTATGTAGGTTGAATGAACTGCTACAGTATTTAAACTGTATGTGGTTTCATTCTGGGGCCTAAAGCACAGTTTGGGGACCACTGCCCCAAACCTGCTTTTCACAATGAATATTTATGAACAGTTACTGGTAAACCAATTCAAAAATACTGCATGTGCTCAGCCTTGCCCGAAAAATGAATTCTCATGATGTTTGTGAGTTAGCAAACTCTTGAGAATTCATCTTGTTCCGCTGATTTGGTTGCAGTGCACACCAGTGGTGTAACGAGCCAATCACATGGGATTTGGGGCCCGCAGACAGGACCGGAACCAATCATGCAGCAGCGTTGTGGTTTGGGCAGAAGTAGAAACAGCCAACACAAACATGGCGGCGTCGACAGCTGTACATCACCGTATTTCAGTACATTTTGTTTTTCAAAAAACATGCAAATAATGGCGTTTAGTACATTTGTGGATGAGAAAGAGGCTTTTCTGACAAATGAATTCAAAACAATTTAGATTTTTCTGCTTCTTCTGCTGTTGTGATACTTCGACCAATCAGAGTGACGTATTTTTAAGGACTTCCCAGATGGATTCATGTGAAGAACTCATCACATTTAGAAGTATCAATCTGGCATGAGCCATCAACCTCAGAACTCACTTTGGAGTAGGGGAACAGGACCAGTCGAAACGTGGTTAGAGACGATATTCATTCAAGCAGATGAGCAATTGTTGCCTTAAACTTTCTGTTTTGTAATTCACATGAAACTTTTCTCGTCTTTACTTTTTCTCTACTTTTTGTTTTCACCACCACGTAAACTATTCTTTCTTGTCGACTAAATTAAGCCGTTCATGTGCTTCATCTCAAACCCACATGCCACTACTTGCAAATGTTTACACCTCACTGACTGAACAAATGAATGAAAAAAACAACAACAACATGCTAAAACTGACAATAAATTGGTCTGTTTTGTCCATGTTGCCACTTTCCCCTCTCGTTAAAAGCAGCACGCACAAATGAGCTTAAACACTTTGCATCATGTTTGCTCTAAAATCCATGCGGGGGAAACCAAAAGCCTAACTCTGTACCCACTCTTCATTTAGAGCAGCTACTCCCCCCGGAGCCGGCTCTTAACCAGTGCGGTCATATTTCATTAAAGGCCTGCTTAACGCCGCGCTACATTCTTAATAGGCTCATTGTAACTTTGTGTGTGTTCGATGCCTTTATGTTGCTGATCAAAAAGGGACCCGAGTGTGCCCGCGCGCCGAAGGAGGCGAGGCGGTCTCTACACATGTAATCCTTGTCAATGAATTTAGGCGATCCTCTTTTTAATGAATATTTCAGCAGTGATTGGAGTCGGCTATCTCTTTTTCACTGCTCCCCGCGCTCCTAAGCGAATCGCTCGACTAATGATTTAATTAATAGCATTGTATCCACAGATGAAAAGCGTATATTTAATCAGCAGAGCGGAGGAGGGGGAGGACGGGACGCGCCTGTCATCAAAAACACACCCGAGGTCCCGAGATCGCACCGCAAGCCGAGGGACAAACGCCAGACTTAATTGAGAGTTGATAAATAAACGCGGTTGGAGTATCCTCTCGGTCGGGCCCTTCAGAGCGTCGCGGGGGCCCCGGCACAGACAGGCACCGGCCCCGTCCCTCTGCACACATGCCAAGACGCAGCCCCGACGCCGGGAGCCAAGACCCGGGGTTATTTACCTGCGAGTGCCCCCCGTGTCACCGCGGCTGCCATATGGTCGCTCACCGGACGGGCTGGCACGGAGCGTGTCTAGCCTTTCTTGTTTGAGCCGTGTTTCTGTATTTGCTTCATGAATAGTTCATGTCAAGATTTGGGGGTTTGGGCATTTTAAAATACAGTTGCATATGGTGTGATGTAATAGCCAAGACAAGTAAGACCAATTGACTTTAATTACGAATTAAAATGGGTCCGGAATTGGCTACTTGTTACCTGTTACTACCTGTTTGGCCACTGACAAAATGATGACTCTGAATGCATTTGTATTGTTGAGTGTCACTCTATAATCCAAATATAATGTAACTGATAAACTGATCTCTCGATGCATGTGACCATTGATGCTTTGCACATTTACAGTATTGCATTGTTCATGCAGTACACGATGCACATGCCGTTTATGAAATAGGCTTCATTTAATAATCAAAAACATGCCAACTGCATTACTTTCTCAAAATAAGACACACAATTATTGGTGCTGCTCGTTGCGGGATAGGGATGTTACGATATTACATTTTAGACTTACGATTATTATGAATTATTTAAGGATTATTCAAGATTATTGCCACCAGGAAAAGAAAAAAAGACGTGACATTCTTAATTTACTTTTCATATCGTCACAACTTTATGAAATCAAAACAAAGTAATTCAACTGCACTTTACACGTAGCGTGAACTTGAATGAGTTATTTTTGTTTCTGAAGTGTTCACAATAATATTTTTTAGTTCTTACGATTATATTGTGTCCTAAATAGTCACAATTATCATTTGAACAGATAATCTTGACATCCATAGTGAAATGTGCCCCCCTGGTCTGGTTTGTAAAACTTGTGGGTTAAGATAAGATAAGATAAGATAAGGTAAGATAAACCTTTAATATCCACACAAGGGGAAATGTCGTCGTTACAACGCAGTAGAAACAGGAGGAAAGGACAGATTATAGGAAGTTTCAAAAACACACTCTTAATAGAACTCTTATGAACAACAACAAAAAACTCTTATTAACAAAACTTTAAGTCTCACTTTGACTAAGCACAAAACGACTTTGTTTCCATTTGAATTGTAAAATGTATGTTCTGTATTATTTTTACTCTTTCAGCAAATTTCAACTTAGTTCTAAGTAAAGTCAAAGCTACAAACAGAAAAGGAGGTATGTTGTTCATAAATATGTTATTGCTTGTATGTGGATAGTACAGTTTTGTTTTATTTCCTTATTCTCATTAACTACTCAACTTAAGACATTGTTTGCAGAAATCTAAATTCTTCCCTGCATCTTCATATCCAATAACATAATCTGGCCTCTCCAACACTTCCCCGTCTGAGAGCAGGAAACAGCCAGTGCGTGTGTGTGTTTGGCTAAGCAGGGGCAGCCCTCGGTCCATTGCCCATCATTTATTGATAAAGGCCCATAAAAATGCGCGAGAAAAAAAAGAAAAAAAAACCTAATGAAATTATCAGCGTTGTTGAATTAATGATGAATGGGAATAAGAAAAGGCTGGGCTCTCGGTGGAGCCGGAGAGGAGCGCCGTGCTTCATTAGCCATGCAGTCTCATCACAGACGCTTTTGGAGCAGCACACTCTGGGGCCAACCACTCCACCGCTAGGACGTGCCACTGGATCCCATTCAACAAAACTCCTCTATACTTTTTTTTCTCCTTTCTTTTTTTTCTCATCGCGCGACTTCACCTGCCACGCTCAAACGCTTTCAAAGGGCAACGGCAACTCTTTGGTGGCTAATTTCTGACACTTGGCGGAGGAGATGAAGCGATGCGGACACCTTGCACACTTTTCAATTTCTCACACTTTTTTTTTTTTGTTCCCAACTCCCATCTGACCGTCTCTCTGTGGATCCCGATTCTTCACATGCAAATGATATGGAAGGTTTAGATCCACCCCTCCTTCTCCTCTCACGCTCTCTCGTTTGTGGAGGTCCCTGGGTGGAGCGAGGAGTGAGCCGGGCACGCTGAGAGCCAGGAGGTATGGGGTCTAATTAGGTGAGCGGAGCAGGGCAGCAGGGCTTCACCTGGACAATGATTATTCCAGCGGCATTATCGGGAGGATCGCTGCAGCCGGTCGCACCTGATTAGAGCTGTGGACGTGGAGTTCACAGCCTTTCGGACTCTCCGCAGCCTGCTCACGCTTTTAAACGGACTGCACTGTTGGTAATAGGTTGTGCATTTTGTCAGAATGAGAGCGAATGGACTGCATTTGCTTACTTTTCACCGTGTGTGTTCTTAAAAGAGAGATACTGTGCTTTTTTTGGGTACTTAGTGTTGTAACATAAGGAGATCATGATTTTACATTTTGTTCATTGTAAACTGCAATATTGATATAAAACGGCGTGTCCGTTGACTTCCTGTTAAAAATTGCAGAACTGATAAGCCCCTCCTCTTCAGCAGATTGTCATTTACACGTTTTTATCTTTGAAAAGTGCCAGTATTACACTTAATTTTTCAAATAATCACAACTACATGCAGGGATGTGGGCGGGGCTAGGGGTTAGGTGAAAGCAGACATTTTCTGAGCACCGCGCCTCAGTTGCAGGACAATACAGGATTTACTCCAAACATGTAGAAAACAATCAAAATACAAGTTTACGAGTTACGAGTTAATTAAGATAAGATAAGATAAGATAAGATATTCCTTTATTGTAATTATGAGGAAGCGTCAAGCATAATATGTGAACTTTACATTTTTTCAATGTATTCTCAGTTGAGTGCAGTGCTTTCCTGGTTGACCATAAGCTAGCGTCTTCACTACTTACTACTTGCATACTTTAGCCTATGTTTGCCTGCAGGGGGAGTCAAGAGTCAGTTTGCAGTTATAATGTTGGCACACAATAGACAGACCATTTATTTTACTGTCGAGTCATTTTGTAATGAAGATAGTTAAAGGCGCTCGACCTGATTCTTACTGTCAGAAAACTTGAAAAACAGAACAAATTCATTTAAACTGTTTGGTCCACATGTAGCGTTCGCTTACCTATTGCAATCTGAACATCCTAAATATTCACCACTATGAGTTTATTTGTGCTTTTCACAACTTTCTGAGCCCAGAGCAGGATTTGGCGTCACGGTAAAGCTAATAAACATTAGCATGCTAACACCACACTTTCTGCTTCTCAGAGAACAAAAAGCTTTACAATTAAGAAAATCCGCTGTGGTCTCATTTTAACCTCGACAGATGCTGTTATAATATATCTTTACTATATCTTTACTGGGGCAAAACAGATTTTACTTTAGTACAAGCAAAAAAAATTGGGTACAGGATCTTTGAATATGTACGATTCACATTTAACTGTGAAATTAGCTGTAAAAATAGCATTTGAGAAGGATGACAAGCTCAAACCAAATAGAATAGTTTGCATTTTAGATCTTCTGTAGTATAATCTGTATACAATATGTGCAATTTAAATAACACAATAATACATGATCAGTGTATTTATTCATTTATTTACTGTACATTTTGATACCTCATGCACACAGTTTTCGGTCACATTTAAAAAAAAAAAAAAATCTGATTATTTGGCTCATATAGACTTTAATGGACTGAACAGTAAAACGTGAACACAAACACTCGGCATATGTGCTGCTGCATTTAACCGATCCACCGTCGCGCAGCACTGTCCACATCTGCAATATCTTTAGCATGTAAGTAAAACGTAGGCTACTTCCTCTTCCTTGCTAAGACTAATTCAAAACATAATCATTCCCAGTCATTTTGTCCCCCTTTTTCACTCCCTATTGTTAATGCAAACGTTTTACTATGACAATGTGTTGTTATTCTTACGAACACTGTGTGAACTCTGCACATCTTTCCCGCTAACACAAACGGATGACCCTCGGCGCGCTGACGGACAGCAGCGAAGCCCGCTCGCCGCACTTTACATGCTAATCTCATCTGGCCCTCATTCAATTATTTAATAACAACACTGCGACTGTCATTAAAACAAATTGCGCTTGTCGGCGGGTCACAGGTGTAACGTCGTCATCGTTTGGAGTCTAGACCCCCCCCCTCGGAAGACCCCCCTCCCCTTCCTGTTTTCTACTCCTTATGAATTGGCTGAATTGATCCTCATACAAATTAGGCCTCGCGCTCAAAGGCCGCCCATCAATACATTGACTCCTTTTATGAGGGTCATCAAACAGCCATTACCGGGCGTCAGGGGGTCCCGCGAGGGGAGGGGCCGCCCACGGGTGACTGATGAGGCGGGCGGGGAGGCTGCGGGGCTCGTCTGGAGGAAGGAGAGGCGCGGTGATGCAGGGGGGAGGAGGGGGAGGGGTATCGACGTCCGCGTTCATTAGTTAGGCCCACCGGTTACTGTTTACATGTGCTGTCGGAACACTTGCTAATAAATGGAATTAATACATGGAACAATTATTCAATGTTTGTTTGTTTGTTTGTTTTTCAGACCATTACTACTCTATTTGTAAATGAAAGCATATTTCAGATAGATAACAGACCCAGAATGGTGTCTAATTACACTGTGAATAACCATAAAAACACTGTTTTCATTTGGTATCGTAATTTCCGGACTATAAGTCGCACCTTTTTTCATAGTTTTGGCCAAAGTGCGACTTATACATACATTTATACTTATATACTCCAGAACGACTTATATGTGATATTATTTGTTATTTTCACTACACTATAATCATCCCATCCTTTCTCGTGTTGTGAACATAATGCAATATGTTAAATGGTGATTATTCAATACTTTATTTTCATTTTTGACAGCTTCATAATATTGTATTATACATTTTCAAACTATGTATAAGGTAAAACCAGCCGCTGCTGATTATAATGATGGATACTCAACAAGTGCATCCATAGTCGAGTAAAATGTGAAAAGCGTGCGCTGTAGAATTACTGTGCGCCGGCTTTTGGATGCTTCCCATGACTTAAGTTCACGCCATACGAGAAATCCAGCGCCAAATCATGTTTTGCCCAGTAATTTGGCCCCGGCGGTGATGTCCGACTCTGTTTTTAGTCTGCCAGAAGCAAGTTTTCCCATGTTTACCTCGTCTGGCTTTATGTAGCTGGATCCACTTTATACTTATACTACCGTCTGTTGAAAATACACACGCCACTGACATATCTGAGCTGCTTACTTTTGACACATTTTAATCAGATTGACGGGTATCAAACTGTAGATATGATGGAGTTGGTTAGAAATTTGCCTTAAGAGCGCAAATCTGCAGATTAATCTAGTTAGTACTAAAAAAAAGAAAAAGAATATGAGCAGAAACACAATGTTACACAAGACTAAAACCAGAACTAAACCTTGACAACATCAGGACTAAACAAGGACTAGAACAGGGCCAAACCAAGTGCACATTTAGGACTAAAACAGGCTCAATTAGGACGAAACGACGACAAGTCTTCAGTCCCAAGTTATGCAATCAACATCGGGCGACTCCTTCTTCCTCTCGCCGTTTTTCTCACATTCACAAACAATCACGCTGAAACGCCGTGAATTTCAGGTTCGACACGGATCGTCGACAACAAAACGAGTCGAGCGTAAAAACCCCTCTGGAGATTTCCCACGAGCACTTGCAGGTAATAACAACATCGACGCGGCGGGATGTAAACAAACCGTCAACAACTCGCAAATCACGAATCGTCACCGGTTTTGACTTTTCAATTAGCCCCACTTTCAAGCCTCCCCAGCCTCCCCCGGCTAATTAGCATGCGCCGTTTTTTAGGTCTAATTGTCGAAGAATCCCGCGTTTTATGTTGCTACAGTAATAACCAACGATAGACGCATAGAATTAGCATACATTTAATTCCGAGGCCAAGAGAGTATCTGATCACCGCGCCACGGAGGATTGCTCTAAGTTAGGAAGTTAATTTCATTATCTCCTCCCTCCCTCGTTCAAAGCGCGCCACTTTACAATAATTGCAAAACAGAATAAAATATTAGCTTTTGACTGGGTGACGGTTGTAATAAAGTGTGACGGAATGTGAGAAGTGGCAATTACAGGAGCCGGTCTGGAGGACGTGGGGATGGCAACGGTGCAGCGCCGGGGTCGGAGATGGATCCATGAGGGAGTCGCTATAATCGTACATTCTGCTTGAGTCCTATGGAGAGCACTTTCACCAGCACTTTGTAGAGGAAGTGAACGGAATTAGGGCGGAAAAAGAAGCCAGAGAGGAAATTTGCAGAGGAATTAGATACTTGGTAAAGATATTGCTCGGGTGCGTATGAAAAACTTTAATGTTGCCTTCATGGAATAGTTAATAATGTGATTTTACAGGTCTGGGATGTGAAGTTGTTCCAATGGAAAAGTAATTTTGTCTTCACTCCACGACGTGACAGTTCTAGTGACATTAAATTGCTGTTGTTTGAAATTATTAATTTTTTTGCTTGATTCAAATGGAAATTTATGGCCAAAATTATAATACAAATTTCACAACAAAACATGGCAACAAAAATGTGGGTGATAATGTTTTAATATGAATAAATGGTAACACTATAATAACTGCACTTTTTAGCATTAATAAAGCATGAATGAAGACTTACTTCATTATGAACAAATAGTTAAGTCATTTGGGCTTAGTAACTATGTACTTAATGATCAAACTCCAAACTCTACTTAATTAAGTAGTTACTAAGTCTGATACATGCTTTATAAACAACTTCTTCATTATGAATTAGGTATTTTTTTGTGTTTTATTAAGGCTTATAGAAAGAAAAAAGAAAGGAAGGAGGGAAAGAAAAACATTGCACAAAAATGATTGCATTACAGATGTTCAAGACTTTTTCAAGGTTTTGATAAATTTTATTTTGAAATTGAAGTGTATTGAACAGCCCTTCTCTTTAACAATAAAACATAGATTTGGGTTACCGTATTTTCCGGACAATTAGATGCTCCGGAGCATAAATCGCACCAGCCAAAAAATACATAATAGAGAATTAAAAATACACAAGTCGCACTGGAGTATAAGTAGAAGTAAACACATTTTTGGGGTAAAATAATAACAGATTAGAGAACATGGTGAATAGGTGTACGTATGCTAACGCTAACACCTTCAGCTACATGAGGCACAGACAGAACTGTGGTAAGTGTCTGGTATGTTAACGTAACATATGAACAGTTATTCAGATAACTATAGCATAAAGAACATGCTAACAAGTTTACCAAAGCATCAGTTTTACCCCAAATCACTAAATCCATTGAATTATTCTTCCTCTGTGTCACTTCTAAACAACTCCACAAACTCCAGAGGTAGAGGAAGTGCAGATTCTTCTTCTGTGTCGCTTAGAGCCTAGAGCGCCCTCTTGTGGTTGTCAGTGTGAAAATAATGAGTTCACTTAAGTCGTTCTGATGTATAAGTCGCACCCCGGCCAAAACTATGAAAAAAGGTGCGACTTATATTCCTGAAAATACGGTAAGTCAAAGTCTCAACCTAATCACCATTGCTGTTTTAACTGCTTTCAATAAACAACGGTGTTCATAAACAGCTTGTGTCCAAAGCGGCGACTGGTGTCAGGTCACTATAGTGGGTGTGGTCTGGAACGCCTGACCGCAGCTCGTTCCTGGTCCCTTGGGTGATCCCTCATCCCTCACGGTGTCACCCTCACGTGAAGCGCATCAGTCACAGAGAGGAGACGTCACTATGGGAATGGGACAAGCCAATCACAAGCACTTTGTACATGTTTATGAGGGATTGTAGATCTCAAACAAATGCAAAATAGTAATAATATTGTTGGGTAATTGATGCCGTTCACATGATGTCGTTACATAAGCGGTTAGTCACACTCAAACGCCACCAACACTTGTATTGATCACAAGCTTTTGACAATAAAATTAATTCTTCCATTTGTACTTGTTTTTTCATGATTTTTCAGACTATTTTTTTAACTTATCAGGCTGTGTTTGTATGTGCAGTATGTTTTAATGTGTGTACTTAGATTGTGGAATACGTTGATTTCACCTTGTACTGTTTTCGACACGCCGTCTTCCCCTTCACCATTGGACAATTGCAACGCTAATAATATCTTAATAATGTGCAATTAAACGGCGCACTGTGTTACATTTCTGTGTTACCAGGCCACGTTACAGGGCGGATGTTTGGAGAAATGACCCAGTATGTTTTTCAAAGAATCTTTGAGAACTATAGACCAACATATCGGTTGGTATCGGTTGGTTGTTTTACATTTTTTGGGGTATCGGCCTTAAATCCATAGCACAGGTAGAAATTTAGTTTGGACTGACAAACTGCTCAACACAAAGCTTTATTTTACCACATAACCAAAATATGAATATTGGCATCGGCTACAAAAAAAAACAAAACATATCAGTCAATCTCTTATAACAACTATTGTAATTAAATACATCTAACATTTATGTTTAATGCCATATTGTGGGACATTCCAAGCAGCAGTAACATCTACAATGGACAGTTATATAGTATGTACTTTTAGATAAATGTATTTCGTATTTGGTGGTGGACAAACCCCAAACCAATACCCAAAAAATTTCAATCCAAATTTGCCATATTTTTATACCCCTTGGGATTTTTCCACATCAAACAAGACATTCAGTTCAATACAAAGCCATATAGCAATAAAATGCCGATGTATTTAGAATTTCCCCTTTGTCTCTTTTTAGTTTAACCTAGATATCAACTGTTATAAACCCAGCTGATCTCTTCTTTCTTCCATAATTGGACGCCCAGGATGTTAAGTAGGACAGAAGCGACTGAAACACAGGTAGAAACCCCGGGCTCATCAAAAAACAACGCCGCGCTTGTCCCTTTGTTGTCAAACTCTCACACCCAAATTGCATATTCATGGATCTGTATTTAAGGCGTTTCTGCTGGCGTAAGCACACAACAGCAGCAGCAGAAGCAGCAGCAGCGAGCGGTGTTCTCCAATGACGGTGATTTACTGTCACCAGCCTCATCACGCACATGTTTTTGAAGAGTTGTATCACTTTTTTTGTCCCGTACGGTCGGGTGCAGTTTAATGGTGGCTCGGAGGCCTGTGGTTACACCCCTATTAGACTAAAGAGCTGGGTGTGCACTCGCTACAGCTCGATCGCATGGTTCTGTTGTGAAGAGAGGGTGGACAAACACAGTGTGAGGCTTTGAGTTAGCACACAGAGGGATAAGCACAGCTCACATCAGGGGTCACGGATGAAAGGGCCCTGAACCTCATCAGCTCCAAGTCAAATATGTCCTCAAAGCATTTATAATACGTTAATAAGCAACAGTTATTGGTTTATAAACACTTGTAAGGCATTTACTTGTGTTTCTAGATGGCTTATAAAACCTTGTGAATAAGCCATTAATAAAAGATTTTTACCCATGGGTGTGTCATTAAACCATGTGTTTGTACGAGGGTTAATACTATTTTTTTTATATTTTCAACAACCAAGAGATACATGCTTGTAAATGTGTTTTAAGTGCTTGTAAACTTATAACTAGCGCTTATTAATGCATTATTAATTGTTTGATGATCCTCATTTTAAAGCGTTACCTAGTGTGTTTTTCTGTCAAATATATATAATTTGAATAGTGATGTGTAACACTAAATGAACAAAGATCAGTGTTGTGAGGTCAACTGCTATAAAGAAGACAGTTTAGGATTTACAAAAATATACCTCAGTTTTGTAAGTTGGTATTTTATAGTATAGTACTGTATTTAAGAACATCATATTTATTATTGTCAAATATATAAAAGTTGTTTGATTTTTACTAAATATATATGTAAATAATGATTCATCTTAAAACAAATCCATCCTTTTTATAATTGGGCTTCTTTTCTATTTTTATTGCACAAGGTTACATCCAGTCACACTTGTATTACAGCACATTTCTGTTTGTTGTAATGTAGATTTAGTGTCAAATGTAAAATATTTAGTTTGAATGAAAACGCATGTAAATAATGATGCATCTATCAATAAATAAACCCTTTGTTAATAAAGAGTTTTATGTTTTTAGATAGTTGGTCACACTTGATTCACAGTATATTTCTGTTTCTCGTCACTTTAACCTTCATCCACCCAAAATCTTACTCTGCTTTTGAATTGGAATTAAACGCATTGTAAAAGTGCATAGCGGGCCTGTTGTAAGTATTTGTATGTACGTTTCTTTCCGCGCATACATCCACAGAAACATAGCGTGTTTAGCCCGGCTTCTCTCCACTGCACTGTTGTTTTGTTCCTTCTCCTGTATTATCCACCTGCTGTCAAGCCTCTTTGATCCTCAACACATTCAACATTTGCTGTTTCCATCAAATCTTGTTTTTGGGAGAGCTGCCAATAAAACCAGGGCTTTTGAGGGTGATCTCCCAGAGCAGCGAGACAGGGACTAGACCAGCCCCCATAGCCCCTCACACACACACACAGAGACAAACACACACACACACACACACACACACACACACATATCTGTTTCTGTTGTTGCTGTAGGCCAAACAATCATAGGATTTATTGATTTGAGAAGCATTTACACCACTGGACTAAACTTTACTAAGAAGCCAAACCCTGGTGAAAATGGTTGATTCTTGTCATACGTGACTAAAGATGGGACACTGCAGGCAAGAGTACATTTCATTTTATAGAATTTTATGTGTGAAATTTGCCAAAATGCCACGTAAAACATAAGAGATTAACCTGACCATTGACGTGCTTCATTTTCTGGACGTAAGATAGTTTAGATACAGTAGTATTTGTGTAAGTATTTGAGTAGATCTAACTCAAAACATAAGTAAGCTAAGATCAGCAAATCCTTCTGTAAAATCTTTAAAAATCTTGTCAAATACAAGTTTAGAAAATGTTCTACTCGGATAGTATTAGTGCTATTTTAAAGTGGAATCTTCCCTTTGTGAGAAAAACTTATTTTGCGCTAACAGCCTTTAAATGTACCACGCCCCAAACTAAATAATAAAACATCTGTAGGTGTAGAGTGGATAATGCTGTAGTTTTCTCATAAAAGAGACTAAACTGAGTACAAAACAAAACATTGGAAAAAAAGGAGTTTCCCTGTATGGTCTCAAATTAATTAAAAAGAAAAGTAGTAATGTAAACTTCATGGCTATACGCTGTTTTGTAATAATTTAATTGTTCCATTGACTTGAAATTATTGGATTAGGTGCTAAATAGATACTAATTATGAGTAAAGCTTCTCCAGATAACACATTAAATCAATAAAAGTCACTATACCTTAAATTGCGTCAGGTCTGAAGTTGAACGATGACATGATTTGTGCTTTACATTTAACATTAGAGGAAAAAGTTGAGTAATTTCACACAAAAAAGCTATGTTCTTGTTTGTGTAACTAGGCCATATTAGTAGGGCCATGCATTACCTTAATTAGAAAAAGCCCCCCGAGCACTTTCTATTGATCCTCGCGCTCACCAAAACCAAAACTTGCGTTGGACACTGAGCGGCCATCTTTGATTAATCACCTCTTAATCATTCAGCAAACTCCCTCCTCTTTGGCCCTGGCGTTTTGTATTTTTAATTTTCTTTTCCCAGTCACTTTATTTGATGTTTTGTGACTTTTCATGCCTTGCCAGAGTGGATGGGCCCCTTCAGAACGGGGGTGTTTATATATACGCCTATGAATATTTTCCATTGATGAATAGCAAAAATGGCCGCCCTGCCTTTGATAGCCTCCTGCTTGTGTCCTGGGTGATGTCATAATAGTGGGACGCCGACTCGGGGCAAAACATCCCAATGCACAGGACGGAAGCGGCAAACATTTGAGGGCCCCCTTTGACGTTCCTATGTGTTTAATATGAGAGTGGTCTTTACTGAAGCGAAGCGCGCGGCCATCGGGGGAGCGCCAGTGTTTTTAAGGTCAGGCCATGGCGCTTCCTCTTCAGTCAACTTGAGCGTCTTTGATCACTTGTTGTTTTTGAGTGTGCCACTGTGAATGGTGGCCAGGTCTTTATAATGTATGAGCGCATTACGTAGTGATGATTGGCTTGGCAGCAGAAGTTGAAGTAGAAAGTGCCGGCAAGATGTTCGACGGGAAACTTTGTGGTCTTGAGGCGACGTGTATAGGAGTAAGGATGGTGTTTTTAATATCTTGTTCTGTGTGTGTGTGTGTGTGTGTGTGTGTGTGTGTGCGTGCATGCGTGCGTGCGTGTGTGTGTGTGCATGTGTGTGTGCATGTGTGTGTGTGTGTGTGTGTGTGTGTGCATAAAGAAAAAACTGGCTGTTTACTACTTTTACGCATGTGAATAGTGAGCTTATTCCTAAAACTCACCCACGGTTTGAAAGCTTGGCTCATTGGCTAGAATAATATGACAGAAAGTACTATGTCACTTCCTTAGCATGCTAGCACAGCTAAAAGACTAAAGGCGACGCTTGGTTTATCTAAAGAGCTGAGCCAGAAACTCGAGAAACGGAAAAACTCATGGACGGTCTCATTCTGTAGCCGACAGTGTGAGGAAAACAAACATACCCTTCACCAAATCATAAGAATGTCACACGTTTGTGATCGAAGGAGAGAAATACTGGACACGCTTTATTTCTGAGTTTTTTCAAGTGGATATTGTTTTTCTGTGGATGATCACGGACAGAATGAGAACAACTACTGATGGATTGAACTCCGTTGAGTCCATCAGAACCAGACTAAGTGTAAGAAATGTGTTAAGAAAAGTTGATTTTTATCACAAACTGTTGGTAATTGCCATAACAAATTTGTTTTGTTGAGAAAATATATTTGAAAATGTTGTTTAGCTTGCTAATATTGACAATGAAAATAAGAGTGATGATAAAATAGTACTTCTAAAGTCCGGTTTTCGCCCATGCGCTGGTGGATGTGAAGAGGGCTCATGGCTCAAGATCGTCTTTTCTTGATTGGTTGCCACGACATGACAGTGGACAGTACCCAATCTTCCATGACTTGAAAACACATAAATCAAATCCAGGTGACACCAAATAATGAACTGAATGCAAAACAAACTTGTACTTGCTACAAAACCAGATTAAACCCCATCTTTTTTGTTTTTACTTTCAAAGGCTGAACAGTTTGTATCAACTGTATCAACAAGGATTGGATCATTCAATAAATTCATCTCAAAACAGCTGATTATCACAATTAACCAACAATCTTGTGAGAGCTGTGTAACTTTGGCTGTTGATGGGTGATAGTGAAAGTGTTTTTCTTTCTATCATTGATACTTTCAGAGCAGTATTGATGCCCTAACAGAGAACAGCTGCGATCAAAAGCATCCACGCTCAGAATTGATTTGCATATCGACTCTCCAGTGTCGGTAAAGAATAACACCGAACATTTAGTCTCACAACAGAACTTTTAATATCTGATCGTGTCTTGTGTATTATTCCTTTCAGGTTAACGGTCGGCCTGTGTTTGATGATCACTTGCAGGAGAACAGATCATCTGACGGAGGGGCTGCTGCGGAGGCGGGAGCAAAGCTATATATCGAACCCTTGTCCCGGTTTCCCTGCTGGATAATGATCTCTTGAAAGTGTATGTTTTTTTCCCCTCCTCGCGCAGTTCGAGTGCCGGCGCCGCACATGAAAGCCGGTTCCGGGGCTAGTGCAGGTGTTGGAAATGGAGATGGCTCGCGGAGACTAAAGACAATACAAATTTGAAGTGAAAACGCTGCTGGCACGCCTCCTCTGTTCTTAACACGTGCCGCCCCGGGCCCATCCATTATTCATGGCTTTGTGCGCGGCGCGTGCCACTGTGTTGGCGCGCCGCTCACACAGGCGGTGTCTGTTGCACTTAAAGGCACGCTATACTATTTGTACGTGTTCCTCCCATCAATGCTCATGCCGTTGTTGCGTAAAGCGCTGCACTGGGCACTTGACATAATGTAAGAGAAGCTAAAATTGCACTTGTCTTTTTGCTAACAGATAAAAAAAAAAAAGTATGCACATCTTGAAAATAATAATTAAACACTATTTTTGGCCATGTATGCTGATTTTTTGTATGTTTTATTTTAGAACAATAAGTAATACCAATAAGTGTGTTTTTGCATGAGTTATCAGATTTTTATAATTATACTTCTGTGCCCTGACCTAATCTGTGTTGCAACTTTGGAATTTCCCCATTGTGGGACAAATAAAGGTTATCTTATCTTATCTTATCATGTGTATTCCAGTCAGGACTTTCTATCACTGTAGAGAAAAAAGCAAAAATGATAGTTTATCCTGGTTTAGAACGACCTGATGGTCTTGTCAGGTCAGTTCCTTGGCCTTACAAACCTCACTGACTCACAGCCGGAAAATTGCAAGAAATTTAGTTTGGTTTTGGGTTTTAGAATCAAAAATCAATCAATCAAACAGAACGCCACTATTGATTTTCTTTGTGGTCATATCAGTAGAAGGTTCTGTCATTGTTTTGTTCACTCCCCCCTTATTTCAGTCAAAGCTCTAAGGTCACCCAACTCCAATGTTTAGAAGAAAAAGAAACATAAAAACACAATGAATTTAAATGTGTACTACGTAACACACTTCAAACTGTTCCCCCCCCATAAAACACGCACATTAATCAATACAAGACAGATATGTTTAATGCCGTGCTATAACATTCCAGAAGACAATCAGAGGGCAGATTTTCCACCAGAAAAAATGACATAGAGACTGTTGATAAGACTTTTTGATTCCCCAAACTTGTATATGTATTCATTTATTTCAATCCCATTATCGTTTAGCAATTCATATTTTTCAATCAATAACAATAACTACAAATGGCGTTCCTCCACTTCAGAAAGGCGCCTGAATCTCTCGCTCTCTGTCTGCTCACTGCTTTAATGACTGGGATTAGGGCCTGAGATTTTGGTGGCTAAAGTGGAGAGAGAGCCCGTTATCTGCGAGAAAATAGCAGGAGGGGGAGAAACGGTGGCGGGGGGAAGTATGGAGGAGGAGGGGAAGGGTGGGCTGCTGGTGCGTTGTACACTGGGGGTATTTTTCAAAGCAGCGAAGACTTGAAGCCATTGGGAGACTCCTTTGACTTTAATCTTGGCTTCTTCTTTGAAAATTATGACCGAGGACCACGGTTGCTTCATTAAAAGACATGTTCTGTTTCTTGTGTAGTTTCAGCCAGTTTTTCCCCCCCGTCTTCTTCTCTTTCTTGGTTCTTTGTGCATGTGCTGCTGATGTGGGCTTTCTGAGGGGGGCCTCCGGAGCACCTTGCCTGGCTGTGTGTATGTAAATAAGAGAGTTAATGGGGTGGACAGGCGCACTTGGGCTGGAGTGGGCACTTCAAATCCGCTCAAGTCCCACTACAGAGTCAGTGTGGGACAGATTGGATGCAGCAACTGTTACATGAGCCACTTGTGCGATTCCACTGGCCCCGTCTGCATCTTCAAACGTATCAACAACTGTGAGAATAGTTGATATCTTCCGAGAAAAAGGAATAATGTCTTGTTGGATACAACTCTGTTATGATTAATAGTCACAATATATTTAATTTACATGGTTATAGGCTTAGAGTTAACACAGCTGCCCTAGGGCAGACTGACAAAGCGAGGCTGCCAATTGGCGCCATCGGCCCCTCCGACCACCCCCAATCATTAACCCACTGACCAGATTCATACTAAGCTATGTGGGTAAAGTGTTTTGCCTAAGGACACAAAGACAGTGGTCTCACATCCATGTCCTGACCACGCCCCGTCTGGCTTAGTTTAAGAGATCTGACCAGATTACATTGTACCTTTAACTTCAATGTAACTCTAGGTAACAAAATGTTACATTGGAGCAACATGTAATCACAGGTTGTTGCACAGTTTCATAAGGTAAGTGTTACATGTTTTTGTTACAAGTGTGAGTTGTTACATTAAGGTAAACATTGTAACAGGTTGTTACAAAGTCTGTTACATTAGGGTTATATATTATTACAAGACTAGTCACAGTGCAGAAAAACGTCTCATCATCAGGGTCTACTCAATAATTCTAGATGGATAAAGGACAGGAACACTTTTGAAAAATACTTCATAATGTATATTTTTCTTTATTACAAAGAGATGAAACAACTTCTAAAAGTATGTGTGCTTTATAGGAGACATTATGTGCATTGTTGAGTAAAATTTGGAAGAAAAGAACAATATCGAGAAAGTAATTTAAAGCGATGATGCAAAAACTGCCATTACGTGTAGGAAGCATGCATATTATTATGTTTACACATTTTCAAAAACATTTTCACAGTTTAAAAAGACATTTTGAGCAGTTATAGAGGTAAACTTTTTATGATTTGTTAGATAAACTACAACGTTTTGGCCAAAGGCTTTTCCTTCAAAAAAAAAATCTTTGCAGTAAGAGACTCGTCAAAAGACGAGACACTACAAAACAGCTTTTGAGAGAGCAAAGATTAGAACTGTGAAAGACTGTTCACGCCTCCATATATTTATATTATTACTATATTATATAGTTCATAGGTTTATTTTTCCCTGGCAATGTATAAGAAACTTAGATCAACTTTGCACAATTCCCTGAAAGTAAAACATTCTGCTTTAGAAAATACTAATTGTTTTGCCTGAACTGAAGCTTCTGTTCCCATAGTATGTATACACATTGTACATGTTGCCTCAGCAGCATTTGAAATGGATTAAATGTACACACAGAGACCAAAAAAGTATGATAGGTGTGGGTCACATCCAGCAGTTGCATTTCATTTTATTAAAGCTGCTTTAAAATGATTTACATGTGGATATTTTCTAAATGACTTTTTCTTACTCTGTTTCTTACTCCCACATAAATCCAATCATCTTTTTCATTACTTTCCCATATGTCAGTGCATATTCTCCATGCTCCGGCGTCACAAATGTAGAGAGAGCTCGGGTCTGAGTCAAATGCCACACAAAGCACTAATCGATGTCTTGCTGAGTTCACACACTGAGCCTGCACAAACCAGGGCACAGCCAGCGGTCTCTAATGACCTGGACCACTGACTCCACCCACCTGCCGCCCCGGACTCCGCCCACTCTGGGTTTCCACAGTCCCACATCAGCTGGCGGCTAACCTTTCCCCCCTCGGAGCCATACGGGGCGAGCTGGTGAATGCTTTATGAAGTGCCAGTTGTGTAGCCGTGCCACTGCCGCGCCCCCTCAGCCCCTCCAGCGGGGAAGCACGTGTAGGTTGTGATCCTGGGTAAACCATATGTGTTTAAAACATTGTACATGCAGTATTCATAGTGTTCAGCGATAGGTCTAAACAGTGGGGCAGTCTCACGCTGGCTCTGAGAGAGATGTTAGAGTCAAGCGATATCAAAGGTCTCATGAAAGCATGCATAATGTGTTTCACTCATTACGATTAAATACAATGTCCTGAGAGCCAAGGGTCATAACAAGTGCATGTTTATGCTTTTGAACATTTACCTCTTCTTTTTATTTCATGTATAGGTAAGCTCCAAAGTAACCTAGATCTACTGTGTATCAGGTAGTTCAGGTTTGCAAATGAGACCAATACTAACCGCACACACATTCCTGCTGTTTACTTCTACCACCACGCTTCAATTCTAGGCTTGTTTTGGTTCACTACCCCTCGGTCCCGCACCAGTCGGATTTATTAGCTGCCTGTTACCCTTGTCGAAACACGGTAAGCCAAGTCAAAGCAAACACCTCTCTCAAAGTGCGATGTTTATCTAAATCCAACGTTATCAAATGGACCGATGAATTGCAGTAATAAGTGTCCCTCAGTGCGGCGCATGAAGCCCGCACAGGCTCGCCACGGAGAGCTTTGATCAGCTCCGGAGTAAACAATGCAATCGGCCGCGTGCAGATCAAACTGTGTCGAGTCGTCATCGGGAAAATCATTATAAGGCTGAGTTCTGTGAAGGGATCCGGTCACAACAACACTGCCAATTATGCTCTTTCTGTTTCTTACACCGAAACGTGCAGGCCTTTGTGCGGGATAAGGCAAAGTTGACGATTTTGATGGGAATAGACAGATCATTAACACTTCTGAAGCTTGTCTCTTCATAAGGAGTGATGTACCAGTGGATATCTGTGCTTTTGTTGTCACGGATGTTACAATTACAGTTTAGTGACTTATGGTATCAAACATACCATA
This sequence comes from Eucyclogobius newberryi, assembly GCF_026437365.1. Classification (NCBI taxonomy): domain Eukaryota; kingdom Metazoa; phylum Chordata; class Actinopteri; order Gobiiformes; family Gobiidae; genus Eucyclogobius; species Eucyclogobius newberryi. The sequence continues at coordinate 30,715,065 of NW_027316056.1, read as the reverse complement.
GAACCACGACACAACAGTGAAATGACTAGGACTTAATGCTGGGGTACCTGACTTTAAAACTGCAAAGACTGTTTTTACATCCATCTCGTTCCTAGCTCTCACAAACCCTTTGGCTCTTTGTCAATTTTCATGTGCAATAGGTGCATGGCTTTAGAAGAGCTTTTTTGACACGCCAAAGCACAGCCAATCAGAACGCTGCTTTCAGTTCTTATTTCCTGGTTAACAAAAGATAAAATACTTTATTATTAGTTGCAAACAGCATGTAGTGGTCCAATTTTGTTCTGCTTCCACAAGCTACTATGGGTGAAAATCTAGATTAAAAGTCTGTTATCCCAGTCGAACTTTTAAGATAATCTAGTTTCAAAACATTTAAGTATATTGTAATTGTTTTGTATGTTTTTTGTGTAGTTTCACACGATTAATGAGGCCTCGTTGGTGTTAAAATGTTCAAATAGGAAATAAATTGCTCTATAAATCATCAGTGACTGACATAATGCAAAAAAATCTGCAGAAATAAGATGTTCGATAAGCATTTTGACCATTTTTATTTTTGAAAATTCCCCACATGTCCAAGCTAAATTTCTGGGAATTTTCAACACCAGTTGGGGTTCCAGTTTAAGGATGAAGAAAAGTAGGTTGCCCAACCATATTTCCCTCTCCATTCAGGGCATGCATGGTCAGTTCTGCTGGAGAACTTCAGAAGTTCCAGGTCTCTGGATCAGAAAGTTTCCAAAACTAAAATTGTTTATGATTAATTTGTTCAGGGGTGTCAAAACCTATGGAGGCACTAGTTAGTCATGAGCTCATATTAATCTTTAATAGAAGTTAGATGATTTGATTATTCCCCTGGTCGAGCGGTTGCATAGGTAGACACTCTGCAACAGCTCACTAAGTTTGCTGCATTCTTTTAGTTTTTCTTCTTCTTCTTGTTAGCGCTCGGCTCACACAGCGCACTAGAGTATTACCCTCAAACAAGCCTGTCCTCTTTGTTTTGATCTCTATGGGGACCCCCCTCGTGCAAAAAAATAATGTTTTGGAAAAGCAAGCCAAGACAACGTTGCGCGAGAGAGAGAAGCAGCGTGGAATCAATACTGTCTTCTTGATTTAAATGAGGGCTACTAGCTCTGAAGTTCCTTTCTCTGCTGTGTTCGTCTTGAAAGAACTGTGTGCCGGTTGCTCCGACTCCAAAGCCCAGCGCACTTTACCATTGGCATATTAATAATTTAATGCAAATAATCATTGAGTATGCGGTTTGTGGGAGAAAATTTGAGCTGAAAGACAAAAGTAGAAAGTGCGGCCTCACAGTGCGTTGAGGAAAATAAAATGAGATGTTACGCAGGCGGTGCAGCGTCTCCGCGGGCCATCCGAGCAGCCAATCCCCCAAGAGCTGTACCCACTCCTGCAGCACGCTCTGGAGCAGAGTCTGCGCTCACGTTACTGGAGTGAAGTGTGTCAAACTGTGCTAGGACAAGGCTTCAAGTAAACAGACTGAGAAGAAGTTTGACAAGACTTTCTAATGGGGACACTGTTATTTCATAGCCTTGACTAAAATTGATTTATCGGGATCATTTTTAGGTCAAGACACTGCAGGTGAATAAGAAGAAAAAGAGATACATATGAAACTTTTTTTCTGTAAAGGACAAAATGTATTCGTTTATCATCATTTAATGTTTTCGTACAACAATAAAGGATGTAACAATGGCACAAATTGAAGACATATAAAGCTGAAAAATGGTTTAAATGTTGTGCTTTCTCTTGTTGACATGCACAAAAGGAGATTTTGGATTCTTCTGAGTGAAAATTGATGCAAAAAACTGAATTTTTTTTACCTCATATGTTGGAATTTAAAACCGCATATGGAGCAACTGCAGTGTGAGGCCGGCGATAATTCCAAAATATTAAAAGCAACAAGAGTGGCTCGGACCGCCCGGAGCATTCCGTTGGGAGTCTATTTTCACGGCGCGGCTATTCACAGACTTAATATATGGTTAATTGTCGTATGAAAATGTGGTCTCGCGGGCGCCGCTTTTAAAGCCTATGACCGCAAGAGCGCAGAAGGGTTAGACTTAAACAAATGATTCTGTAAAACCTGTCAAAATCTTGTTAAGTTCAGGATTGGTAGGTTTTGTGTATGCTGGTGCTACTTTAAGGGCTTTATATACATATTAAATCTAATGAAACAGTGTGATTAATTTAAATAGAACATCCTTTGGTTCAGATTGGACAATTTTGTTGTTTTCAAGTTAAAGTGTATATGTTGAGAGAACAAACTGGAGAAAAACCTGTAGGATGTTCTCTTAAAGGGGCAGTGCCTGATATTTACTGTTTTGAAACTCAAAAAGACAAATTAGTTCATTTTAAACTCTTTACTCACTTACCTAATGCATTCCCAGCATCCTAAGTATTCACCATAATGAGTTTAGAAGCACTTTTCAGCCTAGAGCGAGTGTTGACGTCCGGGGTAAAGCTAACAAACATTAGCATGCTAACGGTGCATGCTAACGGTGCATGCTAACGGTGCGTTTCTCCTGCTTCTCCGGGAATAAAACGCTCTATAAATAGATACAGAGAAAGCGCGGTGGTCTCATTTTCACCCGAATAGATGCTTTTACAATATATCTGTACTGGGGCAAAACAGATTGTACTTTATTATACGCAAAAAAAATAAAAATCTGGTAAATTAACAAGTTCTGCTTTTCATGTTTCAAAACAGTGAAAATCGGGTACAGCCCCTTTAAGATTTTTTATTTATAATATCATATTCAGACACGATAGATTTGACTGTCATTCTTTAAATTTATTTTTTTAAAGAGGTTAAATTGGGCTTATAGTCAAATATATGATAACACTATTATTTTATCTTTTTAATCTTTAATCAGCAGACGTTACGTGAAAAAATAGTCCAGAATTAAGATTTTTTTTTAATTTAAAATGTTAATAATATCTATAACAATACAATGACAATACAATGGTATTTTCACATATTGGGTGAGCATTCATAAGCCAATAGAGCAATTTATGGCGTGAAACTCATATTTCAGCATATTTGATTGTACTGCATCCTGGCATTACCGTTACATTAGCATAATACGACGTGAAATGGCAGATACTATCAAAAACATACGACTACTTACTACTTTTACTGTGAAATCCATGTCAATGTCAATAATTCATGGTGAGCACAGTAGTGAGGAATTCTAATCAGAGACTTTTCAGAGTGTTGCTCCGTATTGAGATATCTCGCTAAACCCTGTCTCGGCGTACTTTGCATTCAGCTCTATACGTTCCCATTAGGCAATAATTCAATAATTCACGTCCGAGGTTCCGAGGGATTTAACACATACTTAACAATAAAGTTCTCTGACTCACAGTGCACATTGTAATGAAACATCCTCTCGGTTCATTTCACAGAAGAGCGACACCATGGAGACGGTGCTGTTGTTAGTGTTAAAGGTGTTTTAGGTTTTAACTTCAGGGTGAATTATGTATAGAGTTTGCATCATTGGTTATTAATGATTTTTCTCTATACGTTCCAATGGGTTAATAGGCTTTAAAGGACACATTATGCATTATTTTTTGCATTGTTATTGGTCTTTAAACATGTTCTTGAGCACCTTTTCTTTGGCATCTCATGCTTTAGAACTGAAAATATTGAAAGCATACATTATTTTATATATCTTGGAGGCAATACTAGCAGCAGACGGCATTATCATGGGGAGATAAAGAAAAGCTAGCTTTCCTCCGACATGCGAATGCAGGCGCACAGTTGTAATGAATGTCTTTAACAGCATAAATGCTCAGAACGAGTCTGACCATGATTTGTGTGGACGTATAACCAGTGCTGAAGGTGCCGCTCGGAGGTCATGCATGCGTTTGAATCCGGCTCTCGACACTTTGCTACATGTCCTTCCCCAGTCTCATCCCCATTTCATACTGTCCTGTTTAATAAAGACTGCCGGCCAAAAAATCCTTAAAAATACAACGCAGAACAGCTCTGCCTCTGAGTGTCTTGTGTGTCTCAGCATAAATGAAGCGTGATGCAACTTGTTTGTTTTTGCTGAGAGAACAATCTTATAATACGGTTAAACAAATCAAAAATCAAATATTTCACAATGTGTGTCCTTAAAGACTCCTCCATTAGAACACCATGCATCATTCTAAGACCTTTTCCTGGTTTGATTAGCTCGTTAAGAGCAATCAGTCATTAATCAATGGTATTGAATAGTGGTAACAGTAGGTACAGGCAGATGGTAGAGAACCTGTTTTACCAGACAGAGGCATAAAGAGGTCAGGGGGCATTTCTAAATAAAAGTTGACAGTTTATTGTGTCAAAACAAGGTAACTTGAGCTCTGATGTCTCACTTTAAGAACAAATGTTGCGAGTAACGACTGTAATATTTTCAAGCTTGTTACAGAGGTCATGTCTTTAGAGGCTTCAGCTTCGGGGCATATGCAGGAGCCTGGTTTGCCTTGACTCCGCACATACTAAGCAGTAAACAAAGCTAAAAGCACAAACAACAACTTTATCATTTGCTGTCTACCACTCGCTCTCCCTCCTTTCTTACAGCGGCTGCAGAACATAATCTCCCTTCTTCACACTTCATGGTACTCTCCATAGATCACGTGTCAAAGTTGATCCATTCCATTCCATCATTGAATCAGTGTTGTCTGTTCAAGTCACACAAATTGTAAGTAATATGTCAAAGTAACATTAAACAGCCTTTTAAACTCCCCAGTGCTAGATGACCCGAACGCCTTTAAGTCCAACATCCCAAATAAAGAAATGCCACACCTCCTTTACGCCTTTGTTACAGCTTCTTATATATAGTACAAATGATTGAAATGTAAATGTAAAGGGCCCCATAAGTCCAAATGATCAAGAGGTACACCATCCAAGCACAAAAACACTCATAAAACGCCTCCATCAGCCGCCATAACAATCAATTAAAATACAATATGCAAAGAACGATCGCGCGTTTGAATGAGTGACCGCCCGTGGACATTGTCATACGGACATATTAGCGGCAGCACCGGATTCCTCCCGTGTTTTATGTGTATAATTTTCCCCTGGTCGGTGGAGATGGCGGAGGGATGAGGGGAGGCTGAGACAGGAGAGCTGCCCCCAGTAATGAGGCCCTTTTATGGGCTTTAATTTGTCCCCCTCCCCCGGGACGCTGATGGATGGCTCTCTTTATGCTCGCACTCTTTCTTTCCCCCATCTGTGCTACGGAGGATTTATTTATACCCTCATATTAGCTCTCTAACAAGTGCCGCCCTGCCATTACCACCACACACACAGACTGGGCGTGCAGGCTGCTGGGTTAGAATAACAAGGTTTGGTTTGATCCCTTTTTAAATGTCTGAATATAGCTTAACCAGGACGGTAGGTTGGAGCAGGAGCGGTGCTGGAAATTCAATTAATGCAATGTTGAAAATGAAATAACAAAAGAATAGTGTGTGAGGAATAATTTATAGTCGAGAGTCAGTGGCTCTGGCGGTAGCGCTCGGGAAGGTTGTTGGTTTGATCTCAGCAAGACACTTCACCCACAATGCATTGGAGGTGTGGCGCGGGTGTGAGTGACTGGTGGTGGTGGTTGGACACATTGGCAACCACATGTTCACCTGCAGGAAACTAGAGTGTGGAGTTTATGTGTAGAAAGCAAATGAAAGCAAAGTACTATTTGGTGAGATCGTCAAACTTGTATATAAAAAATACATTCAAGCCGTTATCAAATACTTTGCATTGTAATGTGGTGAATCATTCATGAAGTAACGAGACTTAAAGGTAAAATGCTTGTTTTTAAGTCGTTTTTGTGCGACCGCGGCTCCGCAAACCTGAAAATCAAATGATCGATTCCTGCTCGGACCAAATGCTATCGTCGGGTCTTCATGTTCATTTCTTGGACGTTGTCTTTTATGTTACCCGTGTCTCTACCGGAGACATAAGGTTTTAACCCAAAACTTTTCCAAGTCTGTGTGCAGTCCCCGCGAGCGCGATCTTCTGCACCTCCCGCTAAGAGCTCCTACTTACACTCGCACAGTTCTGGCTTTGGTGCCCCACATCCTGCTGATCTCACTCTCTTGATCTTTGTGCTGGTTTGAGCTGCTCAACTTTGCGGCAACATCGAGCAGCGGGCGGCGTTTGTCCTTCTTGTCGTAGAGACTGCATCAGGACGATGTGCAGAAATGGTACAATCTGTGTGTCCCACATGATGGTCACGTCATTGATGTTAACGACGGTTTGTGGAACATGCTCGTATCACATCTCACTTATTATCGACATTGCAATTGCTGTACATTCTAAACGAGAAAAGGGGATTCATTATACCTTCAAGTGCCATCACAAACGAATAATCTAACGGAAATAAGGGCCACCAATGACAAACCTACATTCAGATATAAGACTTCTCCCTGTGTCCATCAGCGGCGTATCGGTCTTTGGGCTGTCATTTTCTAAGGAAGTAAGTATTTCCAGTTCTTTGACTGCGTGCAAGTATGAGGAAGAGGGGGAAAAAGCACACAAAACATTTCGCCCCCGGGCAGTTCATTGGGAATTCTGGCTGACTCCTGCTCGGCGTTCACTCTAGGGAAGCGAAATTTAAAAACTAACTCAAAAGTTTATCACCGGTTGGCAGCTTTGGCAAGTGATAAAAATGACCAGTGGGAGAGGCTGATGTGGTGTGACAGGTGCGCGGGGATGAAAATAGCAGGCTGCATACGTTTAGCTTGTGTTTTCAAAGGAGCGGGCACCACGCTGGCACGGCTGCCCAGGTCCATGTTCATCCATTCACCCGGAGCTCAGGGGCCTGTCACGGCTCGCACTTCAAAGCACGCGCCATCAGTCACCAAGGTGTTCAACAGCAACAAACTCTGTTCATGACTTTACATTGTTTACTTTACATCTGTTTGCCCCAAAGAAAGATTCTGTAGGTACAGTAGTGGAATCCAAAAGCCAAAGTGAGAAGGGTTCTAGACTTGGCAAACATCCTCTGATCGCTTTTGTCAGAGTAAACAAGAACAAACACTTTGAGGTCTCTTGCTGACCATCTTACACCACTGAACAGGGGGAAAAGGCACAAACTAGCGTTGCAGGGGCAGCTCTGACGTTTCTGGTTTAAACTGACACTGCAGAACTTCATTGTGGAATTTCATAGTAACAAGCAGCAGATTGTCATTTACATATTTATGTACAAGTATCACTCAGAGGCAGCAGTCTGAGCAGGGAGGCCTGGACTTCCCTCTCCACATGCACCAGGTCAGCCGAGAGACATAGAGTAGTGTCTTTCCAGCGTGCCCTGTCTTCCCCTCCTGGAACAGATGCCTGAGCCACCTCAACTGGCTCCTCTTGTCGAGAAGCAGAAGCTCTACTCCGAGCTCCTCCGGTGGGACTGGGACGTTTTGTATCTTAATTATATCCAGAGTATTTCTAATATTGTAGCTGTATTGTTTGGATTGCATTTTTGATTGTCGTTTGTCTTGATTTCTGTTTGTACATCTATATTCTGAGTGTTGCAACACTTTCATTTCCCTATTGTGGGCCAAACAAACTGATTGGGTTTGTAACCCGGATGAAAATCCATGTTCATTTAAAACCTTTTTGTATATAGATAAAGTTAGTTGTTTAAAACATATTTGCAAGTTATAAAGCAGGTAATACTCATTAATATTTAATTTGCAATACTGTATAGATTGTAAAGTGTTTTTCCTATTTTTGAGTTGTCTGTGACTGTCACGTGGTTCCTGCGTGAGGAGGAGGGAGAAAAAAAGAGGAGAGATGCGGGAAAGTTGCCCGGAACACACGAGGTTTAAAGGTTGAATGGACGATTTTTTTGGCCCAAATCTGAGTCTTATTTCCTCGTGGCGTGGACTGCCGATTAGTCCTGCCACGTATCAATCATAAAACTCACCTACCGCTCACCTGCAGCCGCGTGCGGCTCGTCCCATGAGAGCAGCAGGGTCTAAGCGGATGGATCTATCATAATATAGTTCCCTCAGTGTACGGGACAAAATGAAGACGGAGAAAGACTGTTCGAGCTGACTCAGAAGAGACGGAAATCCACGGGAGACGAGAGATGCGATGCGATCTTTACACAAACGCACGTGTGTGTTGTATCAGTCCGCACGGGGGAGTGCGCATGTGCACTTCCGCCTGCGTTCTCAAATCGCCGAAAAGTCGTCCATTGCGCCTTTAAGAAAACGCTCTAGTTTTGTGACTTTTGTAATGTTTTACACTGTGTTTTGTCCATAAGAGAAGCCACTGTTAAGACAAGTGTGTGATGTGTGATTGAGAACACTGTAGTTTCAATCACTCGAGACTAGGTAAATGAGCTCGTGGAAAACAACCTCATTAAAGTACTGTTTGCTGCGCGTTTCGCCGACCACGCAGGACCACGAGCGGACAGTGACTCGTTGCCGGACTAGACAACGTGAGACGGATCCAGACAGCACTCTGAGTGCCCACGACGCTCAGAGTGCCTCTGGCCACGTTGGAAGCACGAGCGGGACGCATTGGAACAGGTGAGGGCCACGCACCTGCAGCGCCATTGGAGCCACACTGTACCCGGTGCGCCGAGCCGCATTGACGGAGAACGAGACGAGGACTAGGCTGGAACGGACCGGTCGATTCTGGTGGAATTAACACGTTTACACGGGGTACTCTGCTTTTATTTTATTTTGCTACCAGAGGGAAGTGGCCACGAGTTTTTGGTCACACCGCACACAAGCATCGATACAGGCCTGCAACGTAGGGTGTATTTAGATGCCGGCATTAGGACTTTATTATTTGTAATTCATATCAACCTCTGTTGTGTGCAGTTGTGTTTGCTGTGCATTTCTGTGTGTGTTCTGGGGAAACTGATTTTCTCTTTATTTTAATTTACCTTTCTTATTTTTCTTTATTAAAAGGGAGATTATTTGTATACTTTGTCTCGTGTTACCTCATTATTCCAGTCCCTACTGCATTTAGATACTATCCTGTGACCCAAACATTAGAGTAACATTTTTTAGTATGTGAGTACAATGTAAAAGAACCCATAGCCCTCTCAAGTAATTCCAGAGTAAACAAGGGCTACAGGTTACATTGCAACTAATGATTAAATGAGTTTCCTATTTGTTGAGACAGACCTGAGCCACCTGATCGAAGGCCGAAGGAATATGGTGCTTATTTATAGCAGTAAACATATATAGGTCCTTTTCAAGTCAAGAGCTTGCACATTGCTGTGGAACGAGAGAATTACATGGCCACTGGCAATCCCACGCCCACATCTGCACACTTTCTAGAGCCAGCCATCCGCTTGAAGATGAATTGGTGCTTTTTACCTGTTTCAATCCGTCTCCCATTCATCCTCTCGCCTTCAGCTCAGATAAGCCAAACGCAGCACGTGGAAGGAGAAGAAACGCTGCGCGCTCAAGGAAACAGAACAAAGATATCTTCTCTGCTCTGCGCCTGTGGATATGTGATCAGCGGCGTGGTATATGTGCGCAGGGCTGGGCAGGCTTGTCTTGCATATTGTCAAATCACACGTCGGAGTGCGTCTCTCAGCTGACGGCCTGCAGCTTACATAACCGTCTGAAGGGAAGGTGTTCAGAGCAGGGCCAGGGGAGGAGCGCGCCGGGGCTGACGACAGAATCAGAGTGATAACAGAGAGTACAAGGCCGAGAGAGGGAGGAGAAAACCCCTCTGCATCACCGTGTCATGCCAGAGACAAAAACACAAGAAAGTTTGGGATTTGTTTTTAGTCATGGTGTTGAGATGAATGGAAATTGGGCAACAAGTAGCTTTATGCAAATACACTTTTATAAACATCTGTAAGCTGTGTATTGTCTACACCAGTGGTTTTAACATGGGCGGCGCAAAATGATTTCAGGAGGTCAGCAGGTATGGAACACTCATGGAATAGTCATAGAAACAAGGCACCTTCAAAATCCATTGGTAAATGTAGGTTCTTTTTGCTTGGCCTTCCAAATGAATTGACAGGCCGATTCCCTGAAAATAAAACAGTAAGCTAATAAACATTAGTCTTAAAACTCCTTTATGATTTTACAGGTTACCTCCTTTTTTTTGTTTTTGTGGGTCGTGAATGCCAACGGTCACCCTTGAAAAATACTTTTGATCTAAATGGGTTTTTAACTGGTTAAAAGGGGTTGGTAAATAAATAAAATGTTTCATTATGGGGGTCACAACTGATAAAGGTTAAGAACTACTGCTTTACATAACATAAAACATTAGTCTTAAAATAGTATTCAATCTTGTATTTGACTTTTTCATAAAATCAGCGAAGACGAGGCCATTTAGGAGAAAATAGAGTGTGTTTGAGTCATTAAATACAATTAATTATTTGAATTAAATAAACCTATTCTGTAAATTGATTTATTTACTGTATTAACATTTATTTAGCCAGGTAAAACCCAATTGAGAGCAAAATATTGTTAACAAGGGTGATGTGGGCCAAAGTGCACTTTTAAGATAAAATAGCCTTTATTTGTCCACACAATGGTTTTCATTTGTTGATGTCTTTTTGATTTATTTGTTATTTGCCATTCACTTTCCACTAAACCCTTACAAATGTCTTTACAATGATGGCATCCCGGCGTGCTTGTTCTTGTAAAATTGCCCCACAATTTCCCCAAAACATGTTGACAGTTCTGAGCGTCTTTCTGGTGTTTCATTAGCAGCCCATGGTGGTCCCGCTCAGCCCTCACTCTCATCCGCCGCCTGACCCTCTCTCTGTCGGCTGGTGAGGAGAGAAGCCCACCGCAGCGCCCCTTTGGCACTTCTTTTCAACTTCCCAGTGTCCTGCGGATCAGCTTGGATCAGCGACATACAGCCATCTGCCCACTGTGATCGCTGCTTAAGCGTCTTAATTAGGCCTCAGTGCTTTGTGCGGTGCACCCTTTTTTATCATGGGCACAAGGACAATTGAGGAGAAAGATATCCATGGGGTGACTACTCAAGATGGTGTTGGATGTATGTTTAGATAACAAAAAATATTGATATAATGTGGACTATGTCTGGTATTTTCTGGTCATTCTCTATCCACACCTTTTCTGGAAAATTTTAGTGAGCATTTTAGGAAACGCTCAAGTGGAGACTTTAACTGCGTACCATCTAGTTTGTAGGTGAATGCTTAGCTCATTGCACCACTGTTTGCAATGTAAACTAGTGCATACTGTCAAGTCTTTGGACTGGAAAATAATAAAAAGTAATAATTTCTATATAATTTTATTCATATAGCACACTACATGTGGTATCACTGTGCTAGTGCACAGCTGCACTGTGACTAGCTGGAGCTGGTTATGGAGCTGGTTTACACCAAACCTGGCAGGACCTTCAAGAGGACCAACCTGGAGACAATGGCCCGTCTCATCACCAACTAAACCAACAGAGGAAGTAAGACTTAGAGCAGTGGTTCTTAACCTTTTTGGAGGTACTGAACCCCACCAGTTTCATAAGCGCATTCACCGAAACCTTCTTAATTGGTGAAATAAAATAAGATTTTTTCTAATTCAAAACAAGGTATATATTTTACTGGTGCACAAAATGAACCGTGCATCAACATCACTGTGTTCAAAGAACAACATTTTCACACAAAAACAAAAACATAATAAGAATATTGACTGGCTGACCTTTTGGCCCTTTTGGGGCCAGGCTGGTGCCAAAACGTAACCCAAAAAGGAGGGCTTTGATACAGACTCGACTCAAGGGCCTTTTCCGTGGTCCTTTTGGCCCTTTTGGGGCCAGGCTGGTGCTAAGACTTAGCTCAGAAAGGAGGACTTAGATACAGGCTAGACTCTGGAGTCTGTTCCCAGGTCCTTTTTGGCCCTTTTGGGGCCAGGCCATTGCAAAGTCTTAGCCCAGAAAGGAACGCTTTCATACAGGTTAGTCTCTGGGGGCTCTGGCCTGGTCCTTTTTTCCCTCTTGGGGCCAGGCTGGTGACAGGTCTTATCCCAAAAGGGGTTTTGATACAGGTTAGCCTCTGGGCGATATCCCTGGTCCTTTTGGCCCTTTTAGGTGCAGCTGGTACCAAGATTGAGTCGGATGTGTGTCTTGACCTCCGCCGAACCCCTGAGATTGACTCACCGAACCCCTGACCCCTTAAGAACCACTGACCTAGAGGCTTAAAAGAGAGTCTTCAGAGATCGCCTGCTCTAAGTGTGCTTCAGGACACAAAGGACACTGTGACGCCCGGACTACTGGACACAGAGGAATGTTTTACTCTCCTCAAACTGCCCTGGCACACGATCTGCTGACCCTATCTGACAATCCTCCTGCTTAGCTGCACTGAGATTGAGATGTTTGACTGAGATACAAAGGTGACTGACATATGCAGTGAAAATGTTTCTACACCTGAATTTAAATTTCTTTTGAGATCAATGAAGTATCGATCCATCAATCTAGCTGCTGCAACAATCATCATATACATCATATATATATATATATATATATATATATATATATATATATATATATATATACAAATACAATATGATGATTGTTTAAATGTATAAATTAAGCTTCCAACAGTCATTATGGTCTGATAGAAAATAAGTGTAGGGCTTGGGAAATTAGAAGAAAAAGTAAAGTTAAATGACAAACAAAACAACATTTCTACTTCTGCTTAAAAAGAAGGCAACACATGCATATTTATCATTGTCTTAATTAACGCATCGGCCTCTGCTACACCATGCTGTGTCATTTACGAGACAGATGCACCATGATCCTCTCATTTCTCTGCTCTTTAGGCCTGATTGATCCTTCATCTGTCTCCGTCAGCCCAGAGAAAAGAAGCCCAAAAGTCCCCGTAAGTGTTTCCTTCCCTGGCCTCCCTCCTCGCCGCTCCTCTCCTTACTCTTTCTTTCACCATCCATTATGAGGGGCTGACAGCTACCAGACGGCCTGAGAGGGGGAGAACAATGTGTTGTGACCCCGCGTACCGCCCTCCAGCTCAGGCCCCAGCTCCATGTCCCTCCTCCATTCCTCGCCGTGCACGTTCAGCCCCCGAAACATCCGCCCCGGCCAGCTCTGTACAAATCAATCGCTCTGCCATGCCATACAAACGATCCACTGGAGCCCATGCATCACCCGCACGCGCGCTACCTACAGGGGGCAGCGCTGTGGCCGTGTCCAGATACTGTTATGGGAACGAGGGTGGGAAGGGAAGAGGTTAAGGGTCTGTTACTGTACAAATAGGTCTGTTGCTGCTCAATAAAAATGCTGCAACAGAAATATTTCTTGATTTAGTTTTTATTTTATTTTTATTTGGCTGTGGACATAGAAAACAAGAAGGACAACAACCACTGTTAGCAACTGGCAAGAAGGGAAATTGTGTTGTTTGATAAACCGCCTGTCTAGGTTGTGACTATTGCGCAGTTAAGTGATAAAGTAAAGTATTGTTAATGCCTTTATATTGCACATTTCACGATGCTAAAACTGGTTTACATTATATTACATATTTATTTACTTTACACTAAGCATTTAATAAGCTGACCTGTGGTACACTGGTGGAAGTGAGGCTGCCAGTCTGTTGCTATTATTTCATTGGGTCACTTATAACACTACAATATAATCATACAACAAAATTGTTGTCATCAGGTTTAGAACAAAGCAAAAAAGTTATCTTATAAGTCATGAAATTAATATTAATGAGATAAGTTGGTCGATCTCCCCTAAAGAGTTACACAGGCCCTTGCCCGCCATCATCAAATTCTGCCGCGTGAACTCAACCTATTGGCTTTGCACCCACACATTAACTCCCAATGTTTACCTAATCCACTCGACCCTTTGTACGCGAGCGCCCCACCAATATGGCCGCTCCATAATTGCATCCTATCCCATTTGGTCCGGGGTCCTCGCTGGTCAGCACTGCTATTGTTTACTTCCAGTCCTGTATTACTCTGACTCCCAGATATCCCTCGGGACCTCCCCTCGCCCCACCTCCCGCTGCACCCGCCCCCCCATTACCGCCACAAATCCAGCCTTCCACTCAGACACACTCCTACTCCTGACTACTATGGCAAAATTGTGTTAATTTAGCCAGCCAGTAGTATTAACCGTATTATATCAAATAACTGCCAGAGACAATTGGGCAAGCGGCTCGGTGACTTCGTTTTAATTGATTTTCCTACATGCTCGGAGCTGCGGATGATTTGGTTTCCCACTGACACTATGTTTATTAAAGGCATATTGCATAAAGGAGTAAATAGATATTGTTGGTTGGATTTATATGAGCTGTGAGGGAGTGCTCTCGGTTTAATATCACTTTAGTTTGATTAAAGTCAATATGTCGCTTTAACCTCGGGGCCAAAGGGACAACGCGTACAGACCCCTCAGCGAGTGACGTCGTGAGAGGGGGCGGCGATAACAAAGGCGATGGCGGTTTGATGCGGCTGTAGGAAAATACCGTACATAAATAGAGGTTTATAAATGACCCGTATGTGATGATGATCTGCCAAAGTTAAAAGTTAAATAGGGATCTAAACCTTTTCCCAAGGCTCTAAATTCAACCAAATGACCCGTTCCTAACCTTAATCCTACCCTCACCCAGACGGTTGAAACAAACATTGTAAATAAATTCTAAACATTTGTTAGCATAGCAACAGTTAAGTATTCTCCGATCCCGCTGTTACTGGTTCCGCCCATTCTATTGATAATTCTTTACATCTCACCTCACAAGTCAAGTTTTAACATTGTAGAAAATGTGGAATTGAAAATGCACAGTGCTGCCCCCTGCAGGCCTCTTTACCTCTTTGTTTATGGCACCTGTAGAATACGAGCGTTTCCCTTAGAGTCATATAAATGAGTTTGGAGATTGTGTAAAGAAGGGACGTCCACAAAAAATGGGACAGTTTTTCAGTTTGGATGATCTTGGTGTTTTGTATTCAAACAAAAAAGCGTAGGTTAAACTAAAAAATGCCCTGTTTTCTCAAAAATCAATACATTTTCTGGCCATTTGTGTCTCGTACTGGACTACTTACAGCTGAATAAGTAGTTTGCTCGCCATTCTTCGTGCCTTTCCTGTAAAACATACACCCGTTTGTCGACCTTGCCGCCATGCACGATGCAAACCGTAAACAGTCCATGGAAAAGCAGTAAAGTGGGATGTTTACGCTGATCCAGACCTGTCCATCACCCGGCCCCGGTCAGCGCACTTCATTGGAATACATGAATAAAGCTGGGCGCGCTGTTGGCCACTTTTTGATTTTGGTGTCTTTTTTTTTCCCTCCAATGGCTTCGAGGAGACCCCAGGACCATTTCATCTTGAACATCCTTTACCAGCTGTCTCGGTCTTAAAGGCATGCTGTTCAGGCCGCCCGAAATCCCACTAATCATCTTTTTGTGTTTGGGGGCACAATATGCTGGAAAAGCCAGGGTGCACACACACACACAGAAGACAGTGCCAGCCTGCTGCTCTCTTGTCCCCGTGCCCTGAGGGGAGAGAAAGGGGGAGAGGAGGGGGTCGGTATAATCACTTGTTAGAGGTCTGGCTCCGTCCCCTCACTCTCTCGCTCTCCCTTTCTCACTAACCTCCACCAGTGTCCAGTCTGCAGTACGTATAACTGCCCGGTGTTTGGTCTTTAAAGGTCACTTATGCTAAATGGGCTTTTCCCGGGTTTAAACACGTCGCATTATTGTATCTTCATTCTTGCTTGTTACACGAGTGGTCACACGAGCTTGGACATTTTATTTTTTTTATTTTTTTTACGAACGGCTAAATTATGTATGAATGGTCACAGTTTTTGGCTGCTCGGTTGCGCTTGTATGACTGAAAGATTTGTATCATTTTGTATGTATTTTAAAATAAATGTGAGCAAATAATAATAGATTTTAAACTGATTAATCATGTTTTTGTGTGTTTGTTTTGGGATTTTGTATTGCATTGGTGTTATGAATTTGTATTATGATTTCAATGCATTTTGAAGATTTTAAAGTACTTTTTCGTACAAATTGTACGATACAAATAAAAGTTGGTTAATTGTTTGCTAACATTTTTATTAAGTGTTTCTTTTTCACTTGCGCAATCGCAGCACTTTACATTAAGGAAACTCTTAACGCATTAATATACCAATGTGCAGACACTGGTGGCACGCCCAGTAAAGGTTGGAGCGGGAATCAAACCTCCCCCTTTGAGTCGATCTCTTTATTTGTCTTTTATTGACTCAATGTTAATAAATGTCCAATTATATTACATTATATTAAAGGGACTTTCATGTCACATTTGTTTCTCCCCAGTATAGTAAAAGCAGCTTGAAGGGTGAAAACAAGACTGATGTGGGCTGTCTGCATACAACTATAGAGCGTTTTATTTTCTGTGAAGCAGGAAGTGCGCTGTTAGCATGCTAATGTTTGTTAACTTTAAAGTAATGGAAGTTGTGAAAAGCACTTATAAACTTGTCGCAGTGAATATTTAGAATACATTAGTGAGCAAAACATGTGAATAGCTGAGATAAAAATGAATCAGTTACATTTTTCACATTTTTAAGACAGTAAAAATCACGTGCAGCACCTTTAAATTTTGAAAAAAAAAAAAAAAAATGGCAGCTAGTGTCAATTTTGCTAACCTGCACAGCGGAGGTATGAACTTCAAAAACATGGAGGGACTTTGTGGATTTTGATGCGTGAACCAGTGAGAGATAACTTGTATTTATTTATTCAATCATATATCCACATCCTCATACAAATACATCTTCTGATATTATGACACGGAAACTACTCGGATATCACACGTGTATAAAGCAAATTACAACTCTTAGGAACAATAGTCCTTTCTCTGATTTTCCTCAATGACTTTATGAGTGAGCGTGTGATCCATCATTCTTCTTACAGACTAATGCCGCACTCATTTTGTCCTTCCCGTGTTTCCGTCGCGTAACGCTGATTAATGCCTTCGCACAAATGAGATAGCCACTGTGCAACATGTTTATCATGGGGCTATGCTAATACAGGCACTTCCTCCCTTCATTTTGTGCGGTGCGTTCAGAGCGCTGCACTTCAGGGTGATATATGTCCACCATATTCACCATACAGCTTTATTAATTGGCTCTTATGTTCCTCTGAAGGGGGGAGACAGAGGACAAGTTCTGCTCAGAGGTCAAAATATTGTTAGAAATGACTCGCAGACTGTTGCATTTAATTTACGTTATACCTTTTTCTTGGTTTTTACTTTTTTCAGTACTTGGGCTGTATTGGGCAGCATTATTGACATTTTAACCTTGCTACAACAGTGTTTCCTCATTACTTTTTTATTGATTTGTGTTTGAATAATCCTGCATTGTCCTGCAACTGAGATTCAAGAGCTCAGAAAATTCCTGTTTTCACCTACCCCTTAGCCCCGCCCACACCCCTTAGTTTGAAAACTTAAGACTCCGAGTGAAGCATGACAGGTTCCATGTTGAGTAGCTACTTTTCAAACATAAAAACATGTAAATGACAATTCGCTGCTTGTTTCGGTGAAATGTCACTATGAAGAGGCGGAGCTTATCAGTTCTGTAGTTTTGAACAGGAAGTTAAATGGTTTCTATTGCAGGTTTTTTAATCAATATTGTGGGTTACAATGGAAAAAATAAATAAATGATGATTTACTTATGTTATTAGTCTTAAACAATACATAATATCTCCCTTATATGTGCACAATGCAACTTTTCTGGGGAGGCCTGGCAACTGATTGTTTCCATTGGGATGTTTTTGCTTGATTGGCTGATTGATTTTTTAATTTACCAAACCAAAAAGTACATCGCATGAAATCCACATCAACCCCTTTCTTTATTGAGCAGACCGTATGTTTGCTCTCGTTAAAAGCAAGCCAATAAAGAGTTATTTTGTGGGTTAAAAAACTAGCACAGTGATTGGCCATTCTTCAGCAGCCCCAGGTAAATACGGACAGAAAGAGAGAGCTCACATATTCTCATATCATTTTCACCCTTGGATCATGCTGAGAACGTAGCCCGGCTGGCACTGGCATGTTCTTACCCAGTGTTCCCTCTCTCAGGCTCTATATCACATCATAAAGAATACATAAACCCCTACGAAAAAAAAAAAAAAAAAAAAAAATCCAGTCTCCAAGGCATCGGCGCCGGGCCTGTTCTCCAAGTCTGAGCCGAAACAAAGAACTTTCCTTGGATAGAAAGGAAAAATAACATCTTTCAAACGGGGAAAACGCCACAGACAATGCTAATAAGTGTAAAATATGAATGGCGACTTGACGTATTTACAAATGTGCGGCGAGGCGTTCTGCTAAATGCACTGAAATGGGAAACCGGTGTCTTTCTCAGCAGCTCGAGGCCCATCTCCTGCCATTATCAGCGGCAGAGAGGAGCTGTCAGCAGAAGGCGCGTACTTCTGCCAAGCTCCATCTGAGAGGGCGCCTCCAGCTCGCCCAAGGCCCGCTACATTCAAAGGATGAAGAGTGTTGGTGCGGCTTTTAGACCCGTTTGCATGTGAAGTCTGAATGTGTCTGAGTGCATATTCTACATTCATGCGATCATATAATGCATAAGCACATTCTAGGTACATGACATCACATGTGTGTGACTTTGAGTGTGAACTGCAAGGTGCAACTAGGCCAGACATCCAAGCTGAGAATCGATCATGAACACAGGCCAAATCAAGGTCACAATATAATTTTTGTCACAACAATATATAATCATGTCTTTTTAATTCAATGTATTATCCAAAAAATGTATCCAAATGTAAAGAACTTTTTATTCAGCAGTTTTTGATCCATCAACTTGATTTTGTCATTCAGAAAATTGTAATTTGTAAAGCCGTTCACAAACGTAAGGAATTATGTCATGTTAGAAAATGGGAATGAAAGAATTGTTAAATCTTTTTTTGTTAAATCCTAAAATTTCCCAATTACTTGTATTACTCAGTAAAGTTTGTCAGGTTTTGGGCGGCGGCCACTGCATGTTAGTATGAAAGGTACAGGAGAGGATTATCAAACCTTAGATTCAGGAGGAGCCGTGTGTTTTTTGTCCTGGTCGTGGAACACAGGACCAGCTCTCTGCTCGCCATTGTTTAAAAAAAAAAAACAGGCCACATGTGCTTTGTGGATCTGGAAAAGCTTTTGACCGCATCCCTTGTGGTGTCTTGTGGGGGTACTCCAGGAGTATGGGGTCCGGGGCCCTTTGCTCATGGCTGTCCCGTGGTCTATGTATGACCGGAGCAGAAGGCGTGTTCACATTGCCAGCAGTGAGAACGACCTGTTCCCAGTGCATGTTGGACTCAGGGCTGCCCTTTGTCACGTGCTCTGTTCATAGTTTTTATGGACAGAATTTCTAAGCACAGTCAGGGGTCGGAGGGTGTTGGTTGGGGGGACCATAATATCTAATTTCTTCTGTTTTCAGACAATGTTATCCTTACAACTTCATCAAACCAGGACCTGCAACATGCCCTGGGATGGTTTGCAGCTGAGAATGAAGTGACAGGGATGAAGATCAGCAAGTCCAAATTCGAGGTCATGATACTTGACTGGAAAAAAGGTATCTCGTCCTGTCCTGTGGGTGGGGAGTTCTTGCAAGTGGAGGAGTTCAAGTTTCTCGGGGTCTAGTTTTTGAGTGAGAGAAGGATGGAGGGAGTTTGAGTGGGACAGGAGGATCAGTGCATCGTCTGCATTGATGCTGACGCTGTATCGGACGTTTGTGGTGAAGATGGAGTCGAAAGGCAAGGCTTTTGATTCACCTGTCACCTCTGGTCATGAGCTTTGAGCAAGACGGAAAGGACCTAATCGTGGGTACATGCGCTCAAAATGAGTTTTCTCCAAAGGGTGGCTGACTTCTCGCTTAGAGATAGGTTGCTAGGTGACGGACTGGCTCCATGGGCGAGGTCTGTCCCATTTCGGCACGGCCTTTGTGGTCCACGGAGGCTACTCGGAGAAGACCTTGGAAGGACCCAGCCTCCATCAGCTGGGTCCTTCAGAGCATGTAGACCCTGAATTGAGACACAACACTCGCCACTGTCAGACTTGCACAACACAATGCAGAGTCCTGACACTTCAACAGTCCATTCAATCAGCTTTCACTTCCTGTGCTCTGCTCTAGCTCATCTCGGGCCAAAGCACAATGGTTCTGATGGTTCTGAATATTTACCCAATTGAAAAAAGACGCAGATTTTTGTTTGGTGCGATCAAAACAATTTGTGAAGCTGCACGCATTGTGCTGACAGGATCTCAGCAAAAAACCTATCCTCAAAAGTTACACAAAACATGACATCCTGAGGGGCCACTTTAGACCACCGCTGTTCACTTGGATTTTTGGTGATTTTTTCTTATTTTCAGATCATGAACTTTTTCTTGGTTCAAAATTAAGCTTCATGCCTCATGGAGGTTTTCTCTAGAAACTATCATTCTGATTGGTCAGTGTGATGACGTGGTGGGCGAGCACGCAATTGAAGAGTGCGGGTGAAGAACCCCATTGCACGGATGTAACTAGCATGCTAACAGTGCACTTCTTGCTTCGCAAGCCTTTGATAATTAGATGCAGAGAGCGGGGATCTAGTTTTCTCTGGAATATATATGTTTTATAGTGTACTGTATCTGTACCGTGGCAAAACAGATCGGGTACAGCCCAATTTATATTTACTTAATTATCCTCCGTTGACTACTGGGTCAAACCATAGTATTGCTAACACACACACAAAACAATTGAATATTAAAAAAGCTATTGAATATGATTATTTTGCTTCACTCTGTCTTGTGCCTGACCTCAACTACAAGAGCTCACCAACCAGATTTTTTTTTTAAATTCCATCCTTAAAACACACATATATTTTGTATCATTTGCATAAATCATCCAAATTTAAAGCTGTATGCAACATTTTTCCTGTTCTAAAATGCAGAATCAGTTGCCGTGGTGCTACTTGAGCACAGTGGACACATTCTCTTGTCCTGCCGTCCTTCTGACCAGTGGGCCCAAGGGTTGGCCCAGTGGAGTGGAAGTGCAGGAGGCCCGTTTGAACGTAATAGCTTGTGACTGGCATGTGTTAGGCGCTTCACTGCACCATTGATTGAGCGCTTGTTGGCTAAATCACAGCTGCCTTTCCTCTGCCTGTTCGGCCAATGACAAGTGCAGACCGCCCACTGAATAAAGCCATTCAGACAACATTGAACATTAAAAAACAGTCAAGGACGGCGTGATGATTTAGTTTTGAGTATTGTGGTGTTTATCATTCACAAATCTTCACACTTGGCCCTCGCTCTCTCCCTGGATGCTGGTGCTAACACCACCACTCACTCGGTCCCCATGCCCCCTCCCATCGTGTTCCAGACATGCTTTTTGCAGCTCGTAGGACGCAAAGGAGGAGAAAGGAGGTGGGGAAGTGGATGCTGGGGGGGTTTGGTGTCATGGGTCAATGTCACTCATCCAGCTGGCTACTCACAGACCTCACAGCAACAAACTATGGACAATATCGAACTCATTTACTTATAATAACTTACTATACTTACTATACTTATTGCTTACTATACAATCCTAACCGCACCAAAGACCCATATCGCTCAAATATTGTTCATAAATCTGTCATAATCTATTTCATCCAGGTGTAGAATAGCAAGATGCTGATGAGAGCATGGATATTGCACAAGTTTGCCTTAGTCTGACCATAATAAAAGGCCACTCTGAAATGTTCGGTTTTGCTTTATTGGGGTAATCCATGAACTATCTGGTGTCACCACCAAAATGGGCAGCAAAGTTGCTGGATATTGGCAGAACTGGAACACGATGATCAAGAGCATCCCAAACATGCTCAATGGGTGACATGTCCAGTGAGTGTATGCTGTCCATGAAAGAACTGGGATGTTCAACTTCCAGGAATTGTTTACAGGTCCTTGCAACATGGGCTAATGCATTATCATGCTGCAACTGAGGCGATGATTAGCATTATCATTGTTTTATGCTGCACCGAATCACCAAAACAAGTTCCTATGTTTGTGAATTCTGCTCATTGACAATGGCAATAAACCGTTTCTGATTCTGATTCTGATTGATGATGAATGGCACAAAAATGGACATGTCACCCGGAAGCATTGAAGCAATAATTCAGGACCAGAAAATAGTACGGATTATCTCATCAACTGAGAGCACAAGTTGCAAGTACAAGCTGCACTTGATGAAATATAGAGTATGTTGCAGAATGGACTTGCAGGTAATGCTCAGCAGATGGAGACATCCTTAAAATATAAATAGCTCCTTTTTGTGCTCCTTGGTCTCTTCCCCACTTCTGCTTCCGGGTTGTGGCCTAGGTATGCACTGTGACAGGTAAATATCCAACTTTAAATGAGTTTGGATTTCCTCTATTGTAAGTGTGGAGTCAGTGGTCAGGAGCCTAAGAGCCACTCTGCAGTGCGATAACATTGAATTTAAAGGACAGGAGTTAAACCCAGGTGGCATTGTTGGTTTATTTTCCTTCTATTGAGTTTATTTGAGCTGAAGTTAAGTTATAAAAAACTCTAATACAAGCACTAGTCATCACAGAGGGATGGATTGCTTTTTAGACTTTTAGACCTGCATTTTGCCAACTTTTGTTTTCAACGATTATCTCAAACTGCCATTGGGCTGGTGTAAAAACTGTAATAAATATTTACCACATACGTTATATTCAAGACCAAGTGTTAACCCTCCAAACAAAGTCATACATAGAAATATGTGAATCCTGTCATGTGCACTTGATCAGCAGCAATTCACAATTATTTTAGTTGTTGATTCATATTTTTTTTTTTGATTAGTCAAACGACTATTTATATTACACATTAAGATTTTTTACATACATTTTTAACTAAACATGAACATTGAAATACTCTGACTGAATGAAAGAGCATAAATACAAATAAATCATTAATAAAAATCGATTTGACGTGATTTAATAATGACATTATTGTAAAAGGTATTTTAGCCTAGGTTTTAGAGCAGTGTTTTTCCAACCTGTTCTGAGCCATGATGACACACTTTTTGGTTAAAAATATTCTATGGCACGTCACGAGTGGCCTTGTGAAACGCTTGTTCACTCATTTTTGGATGACAAATTTGCTTTGGACACTCCAAAATGGTAAATTATTCAATTAAATCAATGCATAAATCAGTGTTTTCCGGTTTAAATGTTTTAAATGAGCCTGTACAGCCAAGACAACAATGATTCAAATACAATCGTGTGATTATTTTATAGCCAAATGGTCACACTTATTCTGATAATTCATTGCAGCCACTGGGACCAGGTTTGTAGAAAATATCATTTCACACAACTGTCACTACGAGTAAAATCTACAACTTCTCTTACCTCATTAGAACATTTGTTGTTGCTTTGCCTGTTGATTTGGAAGAAGTCTGCTCTGACTTTCATTCCTCTTTTTATTCCTACCATGCTGTTGTTGTTTTTTTATTTACAAGAACAGACCAAACTCTTGTTTGAAAATGATGGTAAAAGTGACCCAACAAAAGTCTGCTTCAAGCCTTTTAAGAGATCTACAAATATAATCAGGCTGAAGCAATCACTGTACTTTTACCTCCTTCCACCTGTCTGCAGCAAGTACAAGTACAAGTGACTGACCGTGAGAGGAAAGTCATCTTCAGCTTCTTCTTGTTACCGGTTACGTTATCGTACTCACGTTTGAGCCGGTATGAAATATGGAAATGGAATTGTATTTAAGCGTGCCTAAGGTTAAATCCTGCGAAGTCTCTGATGTGGTCTTCACTGGCCTCTCAGAATCTATTAGTGCAGAGTGTGGAGGTTCAGCCACTGCTTTAGGCTCAGACTGGACTTTTCCACAGAGTCGGGTTCTCCGATGGACTCTGAGTGAGAGTGAGAGCCACCTCCAGCTACCACTGAACTTACCACTGCACACCTGCACCAGTGGACCACGCCAGCGCTATGGAGACGACTGGAAGCATGTGTGAAAATGTTCTGTAAAGATAAATGTGCGAGGTTGGCGGTCACAATGGACGTACAAGAACTAAGAATTTGCCCGATGACAGATTTGGTTAAAAGTTCCCCAATATATCTGTTTTGGTGGGTCTGTCACTTGCTCTTCTCTATGCAGATGTTATTAAATGAGTGAAAGAACATAACATTTCTTCAATAACGCCTGGATGGATAATTTCTCAATGGAGGAGTAGTTTTGGTCTGTTACAGTTTGAATCTCGCGGTACGTTTTCAATGACAATCGCCTTTAAAGAGTTTGGGATATCATGTCCTAAGTCTTTGTAGTGTTTTGCCTTGTGGTAATTCATATTTTGTGTTCTTGATGCACAGTTTTGCTTGGCTAGCCATGTACAAACACGTGCGTTTACATTCAAGCCAAAGCGGGTGTATCAATAAAGTTATTCGTTTTTACACCACAATGGTTGCAGTTTTGAAACATGTAGCGTTTGGGCACAGGTCTTTTCACCAGACGGCCCCCCAGGGTGAGTGCGGCCCCCAGGGTGAGTGCACTGCCCAAAGAAAACAATATAGTGAAAAATATCATGCCCCATGCTTTTAATTCTAGGCGTGGTTAACTTCTTATATCATACAAACATGTCAGTTTACATAACGCAGATGTTGTGGATTCATTTGCAACAGATAAAAACGTTTGCAAGTGGCAAAGGGAGGAATTATACTGATATTTTGTTGGGTTTACTCGTATTATAAGTAAAGGTACTACGCATGCTCCTCCATTTGAGATTACGTTTGTATATGTGTGAGTACAGCTGATTTCAAACCCTCTGTGTTCAGGCGAGCTGCGCACTTTGATCTGTTATTGATCGTCCCTTCCTCCTCCTGGTTCTCCCTCTTTACTCCTGATAAAACACACTTCTGAGGCAGATCGCACCGGCGCTGACACGACCAAAGGGTCCATTTGCTACATGCATCTGCTTCAAAAGTATAATACCAGGAGCCTATGATTTAAAAGGGTCGTGTAATGTCAACTGTTATGAGCTTTTATCAAACTCAAGTCCTCAGAAAATGTCAGTTGCCCCCTACCTCCTACCTGAGTCATAAATATGGATTAAAATATGTCACCTACAAACAAACAAAAAGGGGGAAAATGACAAACTGATGCTTGATACAGTGAAATGTTACTTTTTCAATAGGAAATCATAAAATCTATAAAATAGGGATCTATGTATGTTATATTTTCATTCTAATTCTAAGTCTTTAATTGAAATGTGGTATTGCCACTTGTTTAGGTGAATATTGCCCTATGAATCATTCTTATTACTTTTAAAGCTTCCGTTCAGCCTTTACAGTAGAAAACCTTAGTTAGAACAACTTGTACATTCATTGTTAATTTACATTTTAACAGTCTTCACTACTTAACTATTTACAAGGGAATGGCAGTCTTGTAATAGCTGGTTAATAATAGTTTTAATATCACTTTATTAGGGAAACAAAAATGCAATATAACATACAAAGAACTAATTGTGCATCAGCGCTTGTGGCTAATTAAACATTAGCATAAACATTCTGTATTCTTCCAAAACAAAATATCCAATTTGGCAACTTTTTCCATACATTTCTTTAGCTTTAAGAAAAGAAAAAAAATACATATTTTGAATAAACTACAAAGCGTTGTTATGCATTTCATGGTGCTGACTTCTCTGATTGGACCATTCCTCATTAAAGAAGTCAGTTTATGCTTTTGATGTGCTGCAATTGCTATATATCACTGGAGAGTATTTTTTTTTTATTTTGGGAAATTTTGATCCAAACCAATTTAATAAAAGAAAGAGGTTTGCAGAGTTCCAGTTGAAGAGTGCTGCTGATATCTGCCGTCCCTTTATGCCACGCCCATAGCTCCACGTTTTAGTCGGGTTGTAGTGTTCTCTCACTCTCACTCGTTGGGTTTCCAGTTGGTCACCGGCGCTCCACTCGCTTTTCCTTATTTCCCTTCATCTACATCACACGTCAATACTCATACATTATTCTGATCACTCGAGCACATACACCTCTGACTTTTGCAGACGTTCTTGCATCGTCGAGAGATGCAGAGAACCAGTTACACCAGCTACAATAAGTGCGTTTGTGTTACATTGTGCGTCATGACAGCACATAATGTAATCACACACTATGGACAGCTACAGTTCTGTCTCTCATTTGTGTAAAAATGGCTTCACCACTGAATCCTGCGCTTATCACTGTTTATGGAAACAAAAATGGAAAACAAAGTAGTTCACTGCAGTGTATGTGTACTTTAGGAGCAATAGTGTCTCGAATGAATAAAGATGACTCAAACATGCATTAATCACTTTAAATACAACTCTGAGTGTGTAAATGAGAAGAGAAATCTAATATAATATGGTTAAAAGCTACTAAAAGTGATAATATGTCTTTAAACCTTTCATGATTTGCAGTTCTGACAATGTTGGCTTACAATAAACAGGTGTAGTATGCTTCTGTCATTTGTGTAACCTTTGCTGCAGGTTCATTTAAGACTTACTAAAGGTCAGAAGAGGTGGGCTCAAGATTAATCTGCTGAATCCACCCAAGATAATTGATAAATATATTTAGAGGAGGTGAGGAATGGATCCATTTAGACAAGCATTTGATGAGAGCAACGAATCAAACTAAAAATAATACTTAACATGCTACAAATAATAGTGAAAAAGAGCCTGCTGCTCATAAATATAGTAGGCCTTGTGTATGGAACATGATTTGTGCAGTGTGTGTGGTGTAAAGGCTGGAGCCCCTCAGGAGCGGAGGCCAGATGAAGGACCAGTGGAATCAATCACAGGCGCCGTGGCACTGAGCACGAGCTGCCATCTCTCTAATATTTAGTTTGGCTGAGACAGAAGTGTGATTAAGTGCTTTAAGAGTGCAAAGTGTCATGGTCCTGCTCCTCTTTGTTCTTAATGAGTACATTTTCCAGGAGAACTTGGTCTGTTTTCATTTTTCCCTTGTCCGTTTCATTTCTCTTTCTGGAGCTGGGCTGAGGCGAGATGATGAAGTTTGGGGGAAAGGTGGAGGTGCCATCCATTAGCGCAGGTGCAGAGGTGTGGATAAATCACCTTCTGTGGCCTGCCTTTCCCCACTGAGCTGTGAAAGGCGAGCACGGGGGAAATCCATCACACTCCACAAATGGGACATGACTCAGGATCACATGGCTGCTGCACAAGGATCTGTGTATGCTTTATGCTAGCCTTAGCATTACATTACAAGCTCTGTGAGGATCACAAATATGTGAAGGAACAGTGTGTCAAAGGATGCATCCAGTCCCAGCTCCTACGCCACTGACTGAGCAGCTGCAGGTCATATCTGACAGAGTCAACTCTGAAACCAAACCTCTCCCAATGAAGCGTCTGGTCAACAAAAGCAAAATGTTTACCTGGAAGTATAAATGTGAACATCAATTTGCATTCCAAAATGATCAATAGTCATTACGAAGTAACAATAATCTGTGTCCTTCAAGGCTCCAGAACAGTTGGCGTCATAGACTTACAGATCCATGTAAGAACGTAAAGAATAGTCTTTAAATTGAAAAGGAAATCCAAGTACAAATGTCTACTATCTATTTCCACTTCCCAATATGATAAACAAAGTGTATATCCATGGGTTCTCCTCACCTTCACCAGAGCTGGCTGTAGTTTACTAGACTGAGGGGGATTACAACTATAAAGGAAATGTCTAGATTAGATCTGACCTGGATGAAATGTATTGACACGTTGCTCAAACGGAGAAGTCTCTGCCTCTGCTGTCTGTTTAGAATTGATCACATTTGTGTCGGTTGCATTCACTCAACCTTTCTGCCTCTTCACAGTACACTCTGGTCCTATAGCTACACTTACAATGTTGCTTAGCAACAATAATGACAGTGACCTTTTGAAACCAGTGGGGTGTGATCCAGTAGAGCAGAGAGTGGGGCTGAGAGCGCTGCCTGTTTACCTGGGCTCTCACACTGAACAGACACTAACACTGCTTTAGCTCATGGTGCCCTTGAGAATGTGGAGTTAGCATTTCCCTGCTAGCGCTTGTCACCACCTCCTTAATGTAACACAGCTCTATTGGTATTCAGCGGCGCAGGTATCTAAGAAAGCACTGCCTTTTAAACATCTTAACTGCTGTTTGTTCTGTCTCTAGAGGGCACCGGCTTTACACTGGGGGTTTGGGAATAGACAAGGAGAATTGCAAATTTGTTTTGCCAGCTACATGTGCTCTGTAATTCTGAGCCGCTGCATTGTACAGAGCGCCTCAGATTCCGACATAAGCACGTACAAAGGTGCAATGTTTTGTTTAATTCGGGGAAGATTTGGGCTGTTTAGTTATGATTAATGACATCTCTACGGGAGCAGGTTATGCAGAAACACATAGCAGAGTGTTTGTGTTGTTGTCTTGTTGTTTTCTCTGTGCATAACTAAGAAGCAACATTTGTAAAAGTGTTCAGATTTTACCTTAGCATTAGATTGTGCGGATGAATGCAGTGGTGTCATTTATTATTTACAAATTAGAATCAGGTTATCACTTTTATGTGGGTTACTGCAGTTGTCATGTGCATACAGCATACTGGGCCCTCTCCCTCCCTCAGAGTGTTGAAGCTTTGTGAATGGAGAAGTAGTAGTTTGCAAAGTACTTGTTTATGATTATTGGGCTTGTCGTACTAATTTAACCTTGTTGCTTTACGGCTAGTCAGGGTTTCAGTTTCCTTTTATCGATGACATTTTGAGGACTTTTCACCATTCAAAAGATAGACTATTTTGCCATCCTAATTTTCATCATTCTGAAACCCATGGATACATTTCTTTGTCCCCCACACGCTAAAGATTCAAGGGGCATGGGCTCTTTACAGGCTAATTGTGGTACTCCTGACCTAGCCTAGTGCTCAAGATCTTCTCATGACAATTTGGCCCAGTAGGATGCAGGATGGGTCAAATGCACGCAATGAAGACACACTTCCAAACTGGGGTAAACGGCCATAACCTTAACCCTTGTAGATGTCAGACCTAAACCTCTCACTATAGCGCTCCTGCAGATGTCGTCACGCAATCCCGGCATCCATCAGCAGACTTCATACTGGCAGATATAGTAGAGGAGAATTCACATAGAACCCAAACAAAATGAACCAACTTTATATGTGTTTTAAAACCCCTTATGCTGAGGGACTTTTTATTTATTTCAAGCTCAAGCTCAGGCTGCTTGATGTGCTGTGACCCTCTTATTTACTGTCAAATCAGCCATTTTGGGAAGCGTCAGGTTTGTACTCCAAACCCACAAATAAAAAAATGACTAGTACATGTATATGGATTCACCTGGATATTTTTGCTTTATTAGAAGTCTCTAAAACAATTTTTTGTGTGAATTTACCTTCACCTTTTTAAAAATAATTGTCAAAACCCAAGCTTTTTTAGTGTCAATCAGCCAATCCTCCTACACCAGATTTAATCATACATATATTTAACAAAGAAAACCTAGGCAAGATTTAAAATTTGAATTCCTCTGTGCAGAGTTTGTTTCTACTTATAATTAGAGTAAAACAGAGTCTCAGCTTCACAAAGGCTCCAGAGGTTCAGGAACAGCTTCAGTTTAAAATGGGGCTCATTTTTTCAAGCATTTTAGGAAAAATTTTGAAGGTTATTTTTGTATAATGGTCTGTACAAATGATCAAGACCGTGCCTTCTCCGGATTTACAAAACTCCCAGAGAGAAGAGAACTTGTACAACCAAACCATGCAGCGAATTAAGTCTCAATGTAGATACAAATGTGTTTTTGCATTGATTCATTATTCATAACGATTAAAAAACTGTATTATAGTTGTGTGTTGCAGATTGGTCTACTCATTTCACAAGAGAGGAGTTTGAAGAGAAACAAACCCAAACGCTGTTGGCTATTTATTACATTGTCATGAGTGAATTAGCCTGTTGTCATGTGCAATAGCCTCACATTAGTTAGAGCACGACACGTTTTCACAATCAAGCCCACATCATTTTAATCATCAATATCAGTAAATGTTATAGGTCGATTCGTTATCATAAAGTATATCTGTCACCAACATCTCCAGGGACCCTTTTTGATGAAAAGCCGCAAAGATAAAGCAGATGCCAGAATATTATAGATTTTGGGTGATTTAAACTCTTTAAAAAAAATGTATATTGATTATTAATGGCTTCGTTTAATGACAAAAGCAAAACTTCAAGCCTGTTCCCATCCATTTCCTGGCTCTACAGTCTGGTCATGACCGCGCTGCACAGTTCACATGGCGATACCTCACTTTGGACGCGCCAGCAGGGGGCAGAGGCTAAATGAAAGCAGCGGATACAAAGTTTCCCTGGTGGCTGTGGTGTGAGAGAACGGGAAGCCCCTCGCACCGTGGCTCTCTCAAGTCCCGGTCCTGCATCTGAATGACAAACTTGTGTGCCTGCGTCCCCCCTTTTAAGAAATCCCTCACAAGTGCCCAGACACCCGTGCCTGCCTGTGGAGCCTGTATATTCCTATTCATAATTGATGGCGAGGACCCAGACAGACAGCGCTCGACACATGTAATATGGATTCAGGGAGCCTGGTTGGTTTCAGATGCATGCCCCGGTCCAGATATCATTGTGTGTGGAGGAGGTGAGTGATATCACTATCACAGCCAAAATGTAACAGGCTCAAGGCGTGGCACTTTGGCAAAGTGATGCTGTTGTACTTTGGTTGACTCTGTCGGAGGGTTGATTGAAGCTGATCGATGGGTTTGGCCTCACCTCAGTGTTGACACAGTGGGTTAGCCCCCTGAAGGCTAATTGATTAGGTGCCCGTCTTGTGTGTTGGGCTTCAGGTATTGATAACTTCACATGGCTCTGTAATGGGAATATTACATGTTTTTACTGTCTTCATGAAATTTAAAACAGTTAAGTATTCAAGATGATTTACTGGCCCTCAGGTTAAGCTAATTCTACTTTAGAGCGATTCATGCATGTTTGAGTAAGCTTTATTCTCTTGTATTGGACACGTCTTTGCTCCAAACATTCTCGTTGTCCCCTAAACCTAAACTATACCAAAAACAGAGCCAAAGTGTGCTTGACTTCATTCATGTAATCTCTGTACGCTGGAAACTTCAACTGTTCCTTTACCCCCCTACTAAAGGAAGCATTGAACAATCAGGGAGCGCTCTTGATCTAGTCTGCTCTCATTTATGTCATGTTTTAAGTTGTTAAACATATACCGTATTTTCCGGACTATAAGTCACACCTTTTTTCATAGTTTTGCAACTTATACTTATATTTATACTTACATACTTATACTCCGGAGCGACTTATATGTGATATTATTTGTTATTTTCACACTTGCAATTCAATGCATTTCATACTCCAGTGCGACTTAATATGTTTTTTTCTTCTCTATTATGCATTTTTTGGCTGGTGCGACTTACACTCCGGTGCGACTTATAGTCCAGAAGATACGGTAATGGTATTGTCACCTTCGGTTGTCACCAAGATTGATGTAGAGAGGCAACAAAAAGCATAACAAAACCAATAACATATGACTACAGCATTCGAACATTTTCACCCATTACAGAGTATTTACTCTGTAATGGGTGAAAATGTTCCAACTACCTTCTACTCATTACAATACACCACTCTGCGCTCATTCCTTACTGTTGAGTAATGAGCTACTTGTTCCATTTGCACGAGACTGCCGCTCTTCTCACGTCTCCATTGATTGTGGCCTTTAATGGACTGGTGCGGTGACACTTCCTGGTCCCGACTCATCTGAAGTTCAGAAGGGTCAGAGTTCACACCCGGCGTTCCCATAGCAACGGCCGCGACATGTCCCCGTCCAACCCAAAGTCCCTCTCAATCCTCAGTAATGGTTTTGACCCTTGGCTTGTGTCAGTTTGATGCCTGTTGAAGTGCCGCGAGTGAGGAGTGTGTGCTGGCAGATCTGAAGTGTTAGACATCACATCCTGGACACTCAAGGGTTAACGTGTTTGTACATGGAAATGTAACTGGAGGAAATAAGAATATGGCAGAAAGTAAACGGTTCTGGTTCCTCCACTGTTTTATTGCTTTTAGATTTGACAGCAGCATTTGGTACTGTGGCTCACTGTTTTTTTTATTTCCTGTCTCTTATTTCCTGTTGGCGTCAAATTTTGAAGTTTGCTATTTCTTTGTTCAATTAGGCCCCATTGTTCCGACGTGGCCCAATTATTTATCTCCTGGGTTCTATTTGAGGTACTGTGGTCAATTTCCAAACAAACACATTTCTTTTCATTGTTTTGCAGATGAAGTCCACAGTCCTTAACACTGAGCACAGATAGTGTGCAGATCCCTTCAGGAGGAAAAAGACTAGATGGCCCTAAATTTATTAAAGTTAAATGAATCAAAAACAGAAATTGTGGTATTTGGGGATTTATTGGATGCCAAACATGTCTTGCCTTTGTACACCACCTTGGGCCTTTGCAGTTGTTTTACATGTGTTTTATAAATAAACTTGACTTGCATGTGACTGGGAGTAGAGCACAAGGTTGTGTAAAGAGACGCCCAGTGAAAGAAAGGTCAAAGCTCAACACGCAGTGAAGCTTTGGGGTTGACTCTTGTCTCTCTCTATAAATAGATTTATTTTTTTTCCAAATGTGTAGCCGACCACAAAGGCTTTTACTGTATCAGAGGACGTAGGACATTCACGTTTCATTCATGTTTCTGTTCAAATAAAACTGGATGCAGAGGTGGATAGAATAGCCAAAATGTGCACACAAGTAAGAGTAATGTTACTTTAATATGATGTAAATGATGAAGTAAAATGTAGTGACCCAATTAATTACTCAAGTAAGAGATAAAAATGATAGAAAAGCTACTACTTGAGTGCTAAGTAAAATGTTCGGCGTACAATGGTATGATAATTAGATAATGTAACTGGGGGGGAAAACATTCAAGAGTGCACAAATTAGCCAGGATAGAGAGAAAAACTAACGAAGGTGTAAAAAACACCAATGTTCGAATAATTTAATATTGTCAACGTGAAGCTTTTGCCACCATAGAATTACTCAGCGTGAGAAGACAAACAAAGAAATTTACTGTTGCTTCAAATAAAATATTACTCAAGTAGAAGTAAAAGTCTAACCTGGCTCACGATGTGTGTCACGCTAAACAATATCAACCTGCACAGGCAGAACAAGCAGAGAACTCAATCTGGTGTTAAATCCTCAAATATATAAACCTGTTCTATGTTTAAAAAAAAACACACAATAGTCTGTCAATCTGCTCAAATAAGCCAAAGTACACCTTTGACTTCCACCCAAACTACAACGCTGTGATTGGTCAGCAGCCGGGTTCAAATGCCACAGCACAAGCCTGACCAGATATGGGTTCTCAAACGTTTGTGAAAGAAATATCATGAGAATTCATCTGGCTGGCAAGTTAGTAAAAGCACAGAGTCAGAAGTTAAAGAATACAAGTTACTCGAGTAAATGTAACTGAGTACCACCTCTGCATGGTTGTGTGTAAAATGAGCACCTGAAGCGGTTGAAGCTCAGTCCAGTGTGTTTCCTGGGACCAGTGGCACATATGCCACAGTGAGTGGTCAGGCCATGCTGCTTGTTGAATCATGCACCGTACAGCAGAGGATGACCCCTCACTGGTCCCTGTCATCATTATACAGCCTCAGCCCTCTCAGCCAATCACAGCGTCCAATAGGCCTCACCTCCTGCATCATTTATGAGCGCTAATCAGGTGCCAGTACCGGTGTGCTAGCCACCCTACCGCTAACATCGCTTCCCTGACCCGACCTGCCTCTCCCCATAGCATTAGCGTGTGTTTACGCTAACGCCTGCTCATTAGGCCTAAGTATGCTAGGCCAGGGCCCGCCGCCTGAGCCGGGCTGGGGGCCTTTTTTAACATGCTCTGACCAGCTGCGGCGTCCTCTAGTGGGGCACGTCCAAATGCTACATGCTAATCTCAGACAAAACAGCAAAAAGCCCCAGCGCTGAGTGAACACGCCGCGGTTCGGTGAGAGACGTGGCCTGCGCGGACCTGTGATCAGCCTCCATTATTGTTGTAATTAGCGTTCCTCAGCGGAGCCCGGCTCTCCGGCTGTGCCCCGACCTCCCTGCTCCAGTCTGTTTACTCAAGTGGAGGGGTCCTGCCTCTGCTCGGCTCCACCAGCAACACAGATGTTTGTTCATTTGACGTGAGCTCACTGGAGGATTCTCATGCACAATTCAAATGCTCATTGTACCTGCTTTAGGCAAAGGCAGAGCGTGTGCAGGTCAGGCTCATCATATCAAGTGTTATTATACCGAAACACGCTAAAGCTACAATGCTTTACTTTAACTGTGCATTAGCTCGCAGCCCGCAGACAACATGTAACTGAACAAACAATAATGGCACATTCACACAATTTGGTGTTCAGTTCATTTCGGCTGTGCTAATGACAGAGGGAATTTTATCAGGAGTTTATGCATTTTAATCTTTTAAAATTTGTTTGATTGTGATTATTTATGTTTTTTTGTGGTTTGAATGTAATAGCAATGGGATCTTAATGAACGTTTAAAGGTCTGTAATGTATTTTGACTAACATTTTGTACAAATTGTGCCCTACAAACACATTTTGATTGATTGATTGATTGATTGACTGAACGATCCACAAAGCAAATGCATTCACAGTCTTACCTGCATCGTGTTACTGTTACATAACGCAGCACAAAGTCGGCCATAATAAAGAATGACCTGAAATATTGACTCCCACGGCACTATTTCCACGTCTCAGGCTCTGCTGCACACGTCACCCATGCGCTCTTTAGCCGTGTGCGCCCTGCTCCGCCGTGCCATCCGTCCCTCATCATTTCCTCTTCAACCTTTCAGCCGCTCAAGACCAGCCTTTGGCCCCCATCATCAAGAGGCCGCCCCCCAGTGCGCCACCCCGTCCCTGATCACCAATTAGCCGCCGTGTTTGCCTCTCTCTCTCTGCCCGCTCTGCTCTGCCTCTGCGCCAGGCTGGAGGTGGCCCGGGACACTGGGAGGCAGAGGAGGCATGAGAGGCAGAGGAGGGCACGGCGAGGTTGAGGTCCCCTGAAGGACAGCTCCTTCCTGGGTGGCTAGGCATGAGCAGGGGAGCGTGAAGGGCTCGGACAGGTCTTTCCCACACACCAGCACAGCTCTAATGCAGCACTGCAGCAAACGGCACAGACTCGACTACGACGGCTGTGGATTCAACTGTCTTCTACTGTTGAGCCTTGACAGTTGTCTACGTACTTATGTTGAGATGATAAGTCATTGTCTATGTCGTCACTTTCATCAAAATTATTCTGACAAACTGTAGTCACTAGATATCAGACTCACGCAAATTGTTATTTTGGAAACCAATAAACTATATATATATATATATATATATATATATATATATATATATATATATATATATATATATATATGTGTATATATATATATATATATATATATATATATATATATATATATTATATATCTTTATGACGTTCAAAAGATGATGAGCTCAAGTCATATTCATGAATGTCTTAATGACCGGTTTCCAGGGGTTTTAATGGTTTTGATGCATTTTTGGTGTGTGTTTAAATGTGTGTTTTAAAAAGATAATTGTGACTAAACCTTTTACCTCAGCCGACCAAAATTAGTAGAAATGTTCCTAGGCGGGTCAAATTATCTACGTATTAGTATACAGAGGGCCAAACCTAATTTCATGTTGCCTGAAGAAAGTTTGTTTGCAAAGAGATTATTACATTAAATTGCCTTGTAAGGGGAATATACTTGATATGATCTCGTTTGCAACTCTTGACAGTCTTTTTAGCACCACATTTATCAAATAGATCCTGTCAATAAATCACAGCAACCCTTCGTGGGCCAAATTTGCACCCCCTGGAGGGCCAGATTTGGCCCGTGGGCCACACTTGTAAGACAAAGTACAATCAATTTAACATTTTCTTCTTCACATGTGTCTTTGCCGCATTAGTTTGCTTTTTTTTTTTTACACAATTTTTCCAATAGTTTTGTCAAAACTTGTGCAGAAAGAAATCAGATCTGTTTACACAACGTTTCAATAATCTGATCACTCCAGAAACCAGATAATGATCAGATATTTGGTTTGGATGCAAATTTGGTGTAAACCAAAAATGATTTATAAAGCAAATGATATACTGACATACAAAGAACACTGTTTTTGTTGATAATTTGGTAACACTTTAAAATGAGGTTCTTTAGCGAACTATTTATAAGACGTTAATAAGCACTGGTTATTAACAACTAAACAATTACTAGCATTTGTAGATGTTGTATAATTTATTAGCATTAATAAGCTGCTTATTAAACTGCAAAAAACAATGATACATGTTTGTAAATGCCTTATAAGTGCTTATAAAGAAATAACTGGTGCTTATTAATGTATTATAAATGTTTTATAAGGAACCATATTTTAAAGTGTTTACAATAATTCAAATTGCCAGTGATTTTTTCCTTTTCCCCTTTAAACAATGCGCTGAATTGTTGCTCTTTTCAGCATTCCCAAAACATAATGCATTATTCTTTATTCATTTCAGTCCGCTATGATTTTAAAAACATCATCACATATTAACAACAAGGTCCCTATTTACATTTCTTGATCCCTCTAACAATATAATTAGTCAATGCTGCTTACAAAGATCGCTTTCAAACATAACAAGTCAGCGATGAATAAAGTATAACGTTAAATATTTCACAAAATACCAATAATTGTAATATGCATTCATTATCTGTGGGAGACGACGTGCTTATGAATAAATGAATGGCGGGTCCGGTCTGATACGTGACGCCGAGGCCCGTGCGGTGAGCGCGTGTTTGTGGAGGTTTTAAAAGGCTAAAGCGCCATCTGCTGGTCACTCTTATAACAGGGAAAAGGAGGAATCTGAAAGTGCAATAATGCTTAAGAACTTATAGAAAGGCGGCTTAAAACTTGAAATATGAATAAATACAAAATTGCATTGCATAATTTGACCCTTAATTTATTTTTTGCTCAAATGGACAATTTACAACTCAATATAAGCAACAACTATCAAATACAAAAAATGATCAAGAAAAAAAGAGCTTTTTATTTTAGTATATTTATTGATTCATTTTAATAAATTATACAATGTTGCGTATATTGCTTCTAATTTTAATTATGAAAATAGAAACCATTTTAATGTTTTATGCTCAGTCTGTAATCAAAACCTTTCCTTGTTACACTTTACAATATGTTGTTATTCTTATTTAACATGATCTAATTCCAAATGTGTAAATTAAATGCCTAAATATATACAGCAAATGACATTTATGTTCTCAAGCTCTATTTCTTTACACATTGTGATGAATAAAAATATGAAGAAGATAAGTAAATGTATGTTAAATGTAGGTGTCGGGGCAATGTGTGTAGACGTTTCACGGACAATTATACCTGCTCCAAAAGCCATAAGAATGATAAACCATAAAGGTCCACTGTCCACACAAAAGAACTTGAAATGTGTGGATGTTTGTATTGACAAAGTGGAAGATTAAGGTTAGATTTGCCCTCTACATTTGAAGAGAATAAGCTGGTGTCAGAGCACATTTCTAACATATTCAGACAAATCACTGCAGCAGGAGGAAAGATGTTTGTACAGTTTGCACGCGCTTCTTTAAAAGTGTTTTGTCATCACGGGAGTAAAATTGTGGAATTCTTTCAAAAATGAATAATGAATAAACATCACACACGACTTGAAGTGTATGTACAAAGCAATAACAATTGGAATGATAAGAATTGTAAAATAGTGCAAGAGTCATGTTTGTTTGTGATGGTTATGTGGAGATGGTCGGACAATAGTTATTTAGATAGATTTTTGTCTTGGTGCAGGAGCTTTTGTAATAATCGAACAATTCACAAGGATCATTTTCAATATCTTTTTATTGTTATTTTTTTCCTGATTTCCGATTAAATGCAACTTTTATTATAGTTTTTTTAATGCACTGTAAAGCACTTTTATGTATGACTCAGGAATAAAGTTTGATTGATTGATTAAATATTATTTGGTTAATTGATAATTGTGAATAATTGTGATTATCAATGCTCCAAAAAATACAATTAAATGTAAAAAATGTTTCTGCTTTTGTTACGTTCAGTTTATTTTGTCATTCTGAAAGTAAAATTTCATAAAGCTGCTTAAAACTTGAGGAGAAGTAACATTTCAGACAATGGGAATTAAAGACAAGATGAAAAGTTGTTGTGTCACAATCTCATTATTATGTGTATGATTATTTCTATAATTACATTTTATTTGGTGGGATAATGCCTAAATATAAAGGGTCGTTTTACATAAAAAAAAAAAAAAAAAATTCTACGTTTTACAATCTAGTGGCAGTTTGTGAAAGAAAAGCTGAATATTAGAGGAAGTACAGAAGAGTTTTAAAGCATATTAATGATAGCACACTCAGAACTACATCTAAAACTTTGCCACAATTTACACACAAGAAACACACTTGTCCAGCCCTTTAAACAATAATTCAACAACTTAAAATTGTATTTGTCAAATCTTCCTGCACATTACGGGAGTTTTGTTCGCTAGGGAACAGTTTTGGTGTTTCCTAGTGTGTTGTCATGATTTACAAACAGAGAGTACATTTATGAACCTACCAAACAGCCAATTTTGGGTACATTTTTAGCTTAATCTATTAGTAAAATTAGTGGTCAAACCTGGCATGGGCACTTTAAATAGTGTTATATTGTCATAATAGTGATGCTCAAAAACCCTATTTGGACAGGATTACTTTTACAAGAGGAAATTCTTCCGTAAACATTATGAAACAGGAAAAGCAATGTCATTTTTTTAGTTTCACTGACTTAAATCCAGAAATGTCAGACTCATACACACACTGAAATATGACAAGAAGCTTTTAATTCATTCTTAACGTGTGTATTTCTTCTATTTTCAAGTATTTTAGGTTTGTTTTGTAACGTTACGTGCCTGTGCTGAAGCATGGGGAGACGGTCTTTACATCACGTTGTTGCCATCAGAATCACATCCACGCCATCAGATTTGTCATGAAACAGCTTTTAATCCATTTACGCTAACACGACGTCTCGACCCAAACTTTACATCAAACTTCCACAAAGATCCTCCACGCTGCCTGGTTGTAATTCAGGGAGTCACGTCTTTACCTTAGTTTGTTTTGAGTTTTTAATTAACAATGCACTAAACTAGAGAGTAGTTTGTGGCAAATTTATTTAATTCATTTACTTTACAAATTGTAATAACTGCAAGCGTCCTCTGTGTTTCCCTCATCCCGTCCGATTCATCCATGTCTGTAATAATTACCGTACAAATTCCCCTGAATTTTACGTACAGTAATTCAGAAAAGTCAGTCTGTGATTTGGTTTCCTGTCCTGCATATTTAAAATGTCTCTTCGTCCATTTTACGTCCAAATTTGAGCTAAAGGTGAATAGTTGATTTATCAGGGACTATTTGCTAATTCAATAACAGTTTAGTTAGTTTTTTTGCTACACTTAAAAAGTACAAAAACTTGCCAAGTCGTTACCGTGGCAGCCGAGGACCAAATAGTGGCACGGAGGCTTTTTGGGACGGTTTAGGTGCTTTTGGTTTAAAGTTTGGAGGAGTCGAAGTGTGAAAAGATTAAAAGAAAGCAGACAAATACGTTTGCATTGGTGACGTTCTGATTGCACCAACGTAGCAAAGAGCAACGTTTGACGCTACGTTTGACGCTAGCGCTAAAAAAACAAACCTAAAACCGTTAGAAATAGAAGAAACGCTAGCAATATGATGGATGAATTCAAAAGTTCTCATCATCCACGTGTTCACCAATCCACCATTTCCCGGGAACAATGTCAATTTCACGGACGTCGTAGGTC
The DNA here is from genome assembly GCF_026437365.1 of Eucyclogobius newberryi. Taxonomy (NCBI): domain Eukaryota; kingdom Metazoa; phylum Chordata; class Actinopteri; order Gobiiformes; family Gobiidae; genus Eucyclogobius; species Eucyclogobius newberryi. The sequence continues at coordinate 30,675,307 of NW_027316056.1, read as the reverse complement.
AAACCAATCCCGTCCGAATAGGGCTTTTCCAACTTTTTCCGCGACCTCGTTTGTGAATCTCATTATCTGTTCCGTTCCGCTCACTTGGTCTCACACGCTCGTACCGGGCCTCGGTTAATTTGTCATGGACTATTTGCTAATCCAATAACAAGTACAAAAACCTCAAAACAAACTGCGGTGAAGCCGTGACCCGAGAAGTACAACGGCGTTATCGTGGCTGCCGAGGACAAAGTAGTAGTACGTATAACGCTAGCGCTAAAAACAAACCTAAAACCGTTGAAAATTGAAGAAACGCTAGCAACATGTTGGATGGATTCAA
>NW_027316056.1:30619988-30669988 GCF_026437365.1 Eucyclogobius newberryi | reverse complement strand
GAAGACTGGACAGTGAAGAAGACTGGACTGTGAAGAAGACTGGACAGTAAAGAAGACTGGACTGTAAAGAAGATTGGACTGTGAAGAAGACTGGACTGTGAAGAAGACTGGACAGTAAAGAAGACTGGACTGTAAAGAAGATTGGACTGTGAAGAAGACTGGACTGTGAAGAAGACTGGACTGTGAAGAAGACCGGACTGTGAAGAAGACTGGACTGTGAAGAAGACTGGACTGTGAAGAAGACTGGACAGTAAAGAAGACTGGACTGTGAAGAAGACTGGACTGTGAAGAAGATTGGACTGTGAAGAAGACTGGACTGTGAAGAAGACTGGACAGTGAAGAAGACTGGACAGTGAAGAAGACTGGACTGTGAAGAAGACTGGACAGTAAAGAAGACTGGACTGTAAAGAAGATTGGACTGTGAAGAAGACTGGACTGTGAAGAAGACTGGACTGTGAAGAAGACCGGACTGTGAAGAAGACTGGACTGTGAAGAAGACTGGACTGTGAAGAAGACTGGACTGTGAAGAAGACCGGACTGTGAAGAAGACCGGACTGTGAAGAAGATTGGACTGTGAAGAAGACTGGACTGTGAAGAAGACTGGACTGTGAAGAAGACTGGACTGTGAAGAAGACCGGACTGTGAAGAAGACCGGACTGTGAAGAAGATTGGACTGTGAAGAAGACTGGACAGTGAAGAAGACTGGACAGTAAAGAAGATTGGACTGTGAAGAAGACTGGACTGTGAAGAAGACTGGACTGTGAAGAAGATTGGACTGTGAAGAAGACTGGACTGTGAAGAAGACTGGACTGTGAAGAAGACTGGACAGTGAAGAAGACTGGACTGTGAAGAAGACTGGACTGTGAAGAAGACTGGACTGTGAAGAAGATTGGACTGTGAAGAAGACTGGACTGTGAAGAAGACTGGACTGTGAAGAAGACTGGACAGTGAAGAAGACTGGACAGTGAAGAAGATTGGACTGTGAAGAAGACTGGACTGTGAAGAAGATTGGACTGTGAAGAAGACTGGACAGTGAAGAAGACTGGACAGTGAAGAAGACTGGACTGTGAAGAAGACTGGACAGTGAAGAAGACTGGACTGTGAAGAAGACTGGACTGTGAAGAAGACTGGACTGTGAAGAAGACTGGACTGTGAAGAAGACTGGACAGTGAAGAAGACTGGACTGTGAAGAAGACTGGACTGTGAAGAAGACTGGACAGTGAAGAAGACTGGACTGTGAAGAAGACTGGACTGTGAAGAAGACTGGACTGTGAAGAAGACTGGACAGTGAAGAAGACTGGACTGTGAAGAAGACTGGACAGTGAAGAAGACTGGACTGTGAAGAAGACTGGACTGTGAAGAAGACTGGACTGTGAAGAAGACTGGACTGTGAAGAAGACCGGACTGTGAAGAAGACTGGACAGTGAAGAAGACTGGACTGTGAAGAAGACTGGACAGTGAAGAAGACTGGACTGTGAAGAAGACTGGACTGTGAAGAAGACTGGACTGTGAAGAAGACTGGACAGTGAAGAAGACTGGACTGTGAAGAAGACTGGACTGGTCTGCTCTTTCGCTTTATATTCTGACTGGCTCTGACTTTTTTTTACACAAAACACCACAATTTAGCAACAGCATTCTCAAATACATCATTGTTCCCGTCATATGTCAGCCAATCACTACCTGCTATTTTTGCCTCTCGACCAGTTACTTTCATCTCTCCATCTTCACCGCAGCAGCGAAATGAAAAGCCTCTTCAGTTTCTCGATCCTTCACCGCTTACAATTAAAGCCACCACTCATATTTTGTATTCTGACTTTGTTGCTCACTTGTGCAGAGCAGAGCGTCTCCCAGTCTAACATCTCCATCTCAAAGCCACAAACCACTACTCTGGATAGAGAAGGACACAAGAGGTGGTTTGAAGATGATCTGTTTTTCTGGACAGATATTAGTGTTTTTTAAGTCGCAGCACATTTGCTTGAAGAGATGCTACAGCACAGCATATACTAAAACATTACCAGATCGGCCAAGAGGTGAAACGCGCCCGTTTCTATTTTTGAACAGAAGTTTGCTCAGAACAATCCAAAAGGGTAAATTATTCTATAAAAGCTGTGAGTCCCTGTCAGCTCAAGTTGGACATTTTTCCAAGGCACACATTGCAATATATCAAGGGCAAACTTAAGGCCTGCGGGCCAGATCAGGCCCTCCAAACAATCTGATATGGACCACTGCCCATCTTCTATATATTAAAACATATATTTTTTCATGTTCACTGGTTGTGTCCTGGTTTGATCTTGGTTTAGTCCTAGTTTAGTCCTGGTTTAGTCCTAGTTTAGAACTGTTTCATTCTGGGTTATTTCTGGTTTAGTTCTGGTTTAGTCCCGATTGGTACTTGTCTAGTCCTAGTTCCGGTTCAGCACTGATTGGCATATTAGCCATGTTGGTAAAACCTTTTGTATTCTGTTTTTCCCCAGAAATGTGTCATGTTCTGATTACTGAAGCAGATATTGTGGATATTTTACCGGTCACAACACGGCCCTCTGGAAAGCCTGGCCCTCGGGAAAATGAATTGCCCTGATCTAAGGGACAATCGGTCACCTATTTACAACTCTGTCCTCAGAACCCAAAACAAAGAAAACACAAGCGCTATGAAAATATGATAATAGGGGCTGTATGATTAATTAGTGTCATGAATGATTATGCAAAATATGACTGAGAAGACAGTTTTCACCTTAGGGCAGTTGAACAGACCTGAGAGATACTCCTCACTGTCAACAACTAGAGTGCGCTACTTCCAGAGAGGTTTGCTCCTCCTTTCAGACAGATATTTAAGGCATCAGAACTGAAGAAACTGAACTGAATCATTCACCTTGTGTAACTAAGTGTGTTTTTGGAATTCATAGTGGTCGTCAAATTGTCTACACTACAACGCATGTCCATTTTTGAGCTAGCAGCCATTGTTATTCACCTAATTTTGATGGCTCTCACTCCTCAGTTTGGTGGCAGAGAAACAAACGCTCAGAAGATCTCAAATGTAAGTTTGTCATTTCACATTAGGTTAAAACATCCGTACGATTCATTACAAACTAATTTCCCTCTCAAATCCAAACATTCTGACGTTTTCTAAAAGTGGAGTCGACCACATTTCCTGTTGGATTTGACTCTCCTCTTCTCTCTTTTTGATAAACACAACCCTCCCAAATAACACAACCGAACACGCTTAACTGACTATGAAAAGTGTTCATTTTGGCCGGTGATCGCTGTTTCAAAATCCACCTTGTCTTTTTGGTGTTTTCGCTTCCACCTTTTGCGCGCGCTCTTCCCTGGGGCCATAAAACAGTACTTTTACATATATTACCTTTTGATTAATGGAGTCGTATTCATTATTCTGCCCCTTTGCTAATTAGAAAACGCGGCGTGCTAATGATATACAGTTGGAATAATACTAGCCCAGGAGGCACGCTAGCACGCGGCGCTTTAGCGAGCCCGTAGATCCCAGCGCAAGGCCGGTGGTGGTATTAGCAGCGCAGTCACGGATGGAGATGCAGAGTCGCTCATTGTTTGGGGTTTTGTTTGGGTTCTCGTGGGAGCTGTCAGTGGATGGTGATGACCGTGGGCTCGGAGTCACTCTTAATCAGAATAAACTGGGGGGGGTGTTTGGACATCTTCATAATAAAACTCCTGGAATTGTGGAGGAAACACGGAGAGTGAAGAATACTGCGCGGCGAATGTAGACGCCAGAGAAATGTAATGTATTTGGAGATTTTTTTAAGATGTAGATGAAATAGAAAAATTATGTTACCGCCAATTTGCTTTTATATGTCAATTTAGAATATGAAAAAAAATCTACTCATTAACATGTTTGCTGGTCATTTGGTGCTATATTAAACATTGGTTTGAATTTGAAAGAAAAACTAAATTTAGGGCGCAAAAATGTGCACAATTTGTAAACGTCTGAACATCAACGTCTGGATATTGGTAAAAGAAAATTGTACTTTTATCCGAAAAATATTTAAATTCAAAGGTGCCCTCCACCACTGGTCAAGACAAGCAGGTGGCACCATCAGGCCAGGTTACAGCTAACATCTGTGGAGCGGTGGCCCCACTCACAGTAAGAACGCACATTTTTCAAGGTATTTTATTGTATTTATTTATTTTACGATAAAAAATGCTTTAATTTAATTATTGCAAGAAATCTTATGTATCTTATGTATGTATTATGGGTTTAAGTTTTCAGTTCTTCTGAAAGTCATGGATAGATAAGTTTAATGTCTAACTGTGGAAACAAGCCATGCAAATTACAGTAAAACAATCTCTATGGAGAAGCCGATGGCAGACCCCCCCCTCCAGAAAAGTGACATAATGTATTTTGTATCTTAGTTTTTTTTGTTGTTGAATTCTAACCAGGAGTTAGACAGTCACATAAAAAACATCAATAATCACTGTTACTGTTTGTTTGGTCTTTGAGTCCAACACAACATTGCTTATTTTACGGATTTAATCAGGGGTGCAATTGAAATAATAGTAGTGTTTGACTTTGCACGGTGTACTAAAAGACCGTCACCCGTTCCGTGTTCCTCTCCTGTCACCTGACAACCATAACACCCTTCTGTACTCCATGTCCTCCCTCGTCCTCCCTCGTCCTCCCTCGTCCTCCCTCGTCCTCCCTCGTCCTCCCTCGTCCTCCCTCGTCCAGTCCGGTAGTGTTAATGGCTGCAGACGCACAGGGACTAAACATTCTGACATTGGACAAGTCACACCAACTTTTCACATGACAAGACCTGTGACACTTCACCTGGAACACTTTAAGGTGCCCTGTTTGCCCGTATATATACCAGTCATGCAGCGATGCTACCGATCGTGCCAATGTAAACGCTGATGTTAACATTAACAAACAATGTACTCAACAGATATTGTTACATTTCAGCCCAATAAGTTACAGTTATATAAAAACGTGCACTAGATGAACTATAACTTTTACTCAAGTGGCACAGTTACTTCAACACGTTTTACTCAAGTAGACGTACAAAGAGAACATACGGGTAAAAGTAGAATAGAAATGTACTATTCAAGTTAGAAATATACTATTCAAGTTAGAGTAATCGTAAGAGGAACTGTGTGGACGTAAGATCATATTTATAGCTTCAAAATAATGTAATTAGAAGGACAGACACAAATTCTTATCTGAAGGAGCGGTGCAGGATACACAAATGCTCAAATACTATGAGTACTGATACGCCGTCAAATATTGCTCAAGTAGGAGTAGAAGTATGGTGTAACTTTGTACTACAGAACCCTGCTTCCAAATGTCCACTTTATCCACCAAATGAAAACATCCCTTTCTCAAACTACTTCAAAACTCCTTGCTTCATCCTCGCACAGAGTATACAAATACATCTGCAGGAGCGCTCCTTTGCTAGCCTCTGTCAGTACGTTCTTGCTGTCCAAAGGTCTAAGTTCACTCCCGGCACCACAGCGTATTGTAGCTCCAAAACCCTGTTAACGCTTCTCAGCTTTTTTCCGCGGCTCAGAGGTCAGCATTTCCTCCCATTACTTGCTTGTTATTCCCTCGCTCCACTCCGCAGCGCGCTCCCATTACAGATCAAGAGTCTGCGTGAAGTTAATAGCAGCAGCCCACAGCTCTGGGGCCCGCTAACCTTATACCCCGGTACACAGCGTTCTCCGCGCGCCGGCCCGGCTGAGGTTAAGCACTGCAGAGCTGACGTACCGACACAATAATCCGTCTGAGCGTAAATAGTAATGCTGGCGCGAGGTGTTAGCGATCCCCATTGGCAGCCGGGATATTCCTCCTCGGGGAGTTCAAAGTGCGTGCTCAGCATCGTGGGCGGCCGGGGAAACGTTGCTCAAGGGCACAGCAGCAGGCGGGAATCTGCTGTAGGAACAGGGTGGGATTAAGTTGGATTTTTCTATTACGCGGCTGTAATTGGCTTGTTTTTTTCTGTCCGATGAAAAGTGGCTTGTTTCATTTGTGATGTTTCCAATGACGAGCTGATTGTGTTGGTGGAAAATAGGGCTGCAACTGCTGTTTTTGACTAGTCTGGGCGATTATTTGTTCGATTAGTCGACTATTCAGACGATTCATTCTTGTACACTGAGATTTTTTAACACAGTTTTGACCAAAAGTTGAAAAAATTGAAAATAAAGTTTAATATTATGATTATTTTAATAGAGTCAGGATTATAAATCTCTGCGATGTATAAGTTGCACCAGCCAAAAAAAAGCATAATAGAGAAGAAAAAAACATATAAGTCGCACTGGAGTATAAGTCGCATTTTGGGGGGAAATTTATTTGATCAAATCCAAGACCAAGACAGACATTTCATCTTGAAATGCAATTTAAAATAATAACAGATGAGAGAACATGGTGAATAGGTGTACGTATGCTAACGCTAACTCCTTCAGCTACATGACGCACAGACAGAACTGTGGTAAGTGTCTGGTATGTTAACGAAACATATTAACAATTATTCAGATAACTATAGCATAAAGAATATGCTAACAAGTTTACCAAAGCATCAGTTTTACCCCAAATCACTAAATCCATTGAATTCTTCTTCCTCTGTGTCACTTCTAAACAACTCCACAAACTCCAGAGGTAGAGGAAGTGCAGATTCTTCTTCTGCGTCGCTTAGAGTCTAGAGCGCCCTCTTGTTGTTGTCAGTGTGAAAATAATCAACATGTGAAATGTGGTTGTCAGTGTGAAAATAACAAGTTAATAATATCACATATAAGTCGCTCTGGGGTATAAGTCACCGGCCAAACTATGAAAAAACAATATAGTTCAGAAAATAGGGTAATCATTGCAGCCCTATAAACAATCAAGTTTTATTTCAGACTCAAAAATGTCCATATGAAACATTTAACAACAGACAAGAGACAAAACATTAAAAAAAAAAAAAAAATAGTAGTATATAATAAAAAGCAATGAAACCACTATATTCTGTTCATCTAGTAAATTTCAACGTTCCCCCTCATCCTGGGGCTGTGTTCTCATTCAGAAACCTTATAGTAATCATAATCATATTTAGAGTTGCTCAAATGACTTGGCCCTTCATTATGTAAACCTGCAATCGCTGAACATCCTTCATTAAAGCTGGTATGCCTGATTTTCAAACTGTTTAAGGAGGAAGCAGGTATTTCAATGTGTCTGAACAGCTTTTTCAGACGAGGAAGTGAAGCAGGTTTGGCCACAAACGCACAGCCAATCAGCTCTCTGTCCCAAAGTATCCCATAGCAACGCACACAGCTCTTTTTGTTTGTGGTTGATCAAATGTTTTACAATTAGATGCAGGCAGCACACCCCAGTCTGGTTAAAATACTGCTTTTACGGGAGAAAAGTTGCAGCTTTAAAGTCCACAATTCCCTCCACTGCACACGAGCAACCTTGGCAAATTAAGCTGTTTTTGTTTTGTTTTTAGTTTTTTCACTAGCACAAAAATCCTTTATTTTTGCTAGAAAAGTAAGTCGTGACGCTCTCTGGCGTCCTTGTATTGCCAAATTTTAGGCCTTTGGATTTGTTTCCATTATTAACTTCTGAACTTGACCTTCTTTAACTTAATTCAAGTGGCAAGTGACGGCTTTCTCATGGGTGATAACGAGTCAAAATGACAGAAAAGAAGCCGCATGGCCTGGAATACCTCAAACTCCACGTGTGAATGGGCAGAGAATTTGAACAGCAGATAAAGTGTAGCTCTGTCCCTCTGGAGCCAGCCGTTTGTCACTCGTGTCACTTTTTTATGGTGTCACAGATTCAGTACTTACCCCGGTCTCTAGGGGCACTGTCTTCTGCTGCCAGAGAAGAGAAGACGGTGAGTGGGGGGGGGTTCAAAATCGTCAAGATCGTCAAGGCGGCGATTGTTAGTGTAGACGGTTATAAAGTTTGTATCAGTGAGAAGTAGACAGAAAAAAGAAAGATGGCTTTGTATCCAAATTGAAAGATCGTCCGGGGATTAAATGTATTTGTCTGGTTAAAACTCGAGTGGAAAAACTCTTTTCCAGTTTTGCCATGTTGTTTTTGAGTTTAGACCCTTCCAGGAGTAATCAAAGTCAATATTTAACCCTCAGCCCTACATTTTCTAATGTTTACTAATAAATGTAGTATGTGTGTGCACTTGGAGAAACAAAAATTTAACCAATATTTACAGAATTTTTATGTGATTTTTGGCGTGATTTGTCCCTCGCAATGTGATATTTAAGATCATTTATTGCTTGATCGTTAGCATTTACGCTAATTTGGCTATAAACTAGAATAACCATCGCTTCACTTTGTAAAGTTTTCTCCGTGGTTTGTGATATTTGGTGGCTAACGCTAACGCTATGGACCAGTGTCGGTAATGGACACGGGCTGGCGGGGAGAGCTTGGAGTAGAGTCGCTGCTCGTCTACATGCGTTTGATACGTACATGAGTCGTCTGTTCCAGGTGACTCGAGGTGGTCTTTCTAAAGTATTTCTATATCAATCTGACAAACCTGACTCTAGTCTCGGTGTAAACATGAGCGACCGACAATAAAACAGCAGCATGGACCATAATAAATAAAGTATATCAACATGACACCAATCGACTTGTCCCAAACACAGATGAGTTCTCACTGCTGTAATTCCTGTCTGTTTGTTTTTGTTTGTTTGTTTTTTTACAGTTATATAAAGAATATTCGGTCACTCAAACCGCAACATTTCAAAGAGCTGCTGATCCCACACACCGAAGCCTGAGCTGCTGGGCCTCTGTGGTGCGGTTGCCATGGCAGCACGTTCTGTTACCGGCCTCTTTGCTCTTAACCGCTCAACTTTAAAGCACTTCTAGGATGTGAAAACAAGATGAAGTGCCCCTAGTTATAATATAATCCACACTTTGATATCCATTTGTTGGCCGGTGTAAATATAAGTGTCAAAACCATGTCAAAATGGTTACAAAAGTGCAATGTGTAACCTTTTCCTGATGGAGATGTTATTGTTTGATTGGTGGGCTCCATAGTATTGTGTTAATCAAATCAGGATGAATATAAGATATATGCAATTAATATATATATATATATATATATATATATATATATATATATATATATATATATATATATATTTATTTATTTATTTATTTATTTATTTTTTGCGTTATAAATTAAAAAAAAAATATTAATTGCATATATCTTATATTCATTAAATTACTGGTGTTTTTAAAAATACATTAAAAACAAAAAAAGTATTCTTACTGTTGAATAGAAACAACTGTAAAAAGAAGGTTGGTAAAACAATCCCTGCGCTGTCAAAGTCAGTTTCTTTGGTTGTTTCCTTGAGCAAGACACTTCACCTTATTATTGGTTGTCCAGAAAGAGGTAGATAATGATGCCTCTGTGTGACCCAGGTAAGGCTTTATTAAAGTTATTAAATTTGTATGAACTAAGCCAGCAAAACTTCACAGTCATTCTTAATTTGCTATTTGACTAATATTTTATATGTGATGTTTAACTTTTAACAGAAACTGATCAAAGCCCATCTTTTTCTCTGATTCACATAAAGATAACTGTGACTTACACTCACAGGGGGCTCCGTTTGAGGAGAGTAATGAACTTGTTACTGAATTATGCAGAATGATTGACAAATAAGACAAAAAACTTCCAAATAACTCAACTCTTGCATAAGCATCTAATCAGGATTCAAAGTTTTACTAGTTGTAAATTAAAAATGATAACATTTTTAAAAATGTATCTCCAGAGACCACTCCTGCTCTTGAATCAATGAGCAAAGGAATGACAGACAGTGACCAGTCATTCACCCATCCCTCCCACTAGACCAGTGGCTCTCAAAGATCAAGATCATATTTGACTTTCCGAGGATTTCTGAATTTAAAACTGGACTTACCGAGACAAACCAGGTAAATAACCATGAAAAATGGTACAGGAATCTGTCTCTAAATATCAAATCAAATCAAATCAATTTATTTTTGTAAGGCCCAAAATCACAACAATAGTTGCCTCTGAGGGCCACAGGGAGAAATGAATCAACAATGTCTGTGGTGGCGATGGAGTCAGACAATGTCTGTGGTGGCGAGGGACGATGTCCCAGGGTCCTCTGTCCTTAGACTCTCCTTCTCGGCCAGGAAAAACTACAAAAAAACCTCTAAATAAAAGACAAGCTAAAAAGCTGTTTACCACTAAAGGCACCACCAGTTTGAGAACCCTGCACTAGACGACACAGGAGAAATATAATAATAGTAATACAAGGTCACAACCTTTTATCCCTTCAATGTATGAAAATCGTATGAGGAAGCAAGATAATATAAGAGAATGAGCTACTCATGAGCTAATTATGAGACAATTATTTCTTTGTGATATAATTATCACAAAGGAACAAGATAATGTCATGAGGGAATGAGAAGTTTACCATGACGTTATGAGATAATCACCATGAATGAATGAGATCATTGTTGTAGAATAAATGGAAGTAGCCTGAGAGTTGAAAGACGAGGCAGGAGTTCTATTTCCATCAGTACGAGATCCGGGACTCAGAGCTATGACATTGTGATAGTAAGTTCAGTCCAGCCCAGTCTAGTTCAGTCCAGTCCAGTCTAGTTCAGTCCAGCCCAGTCTAGTTCAGTCCAGCCCAGTTCAGTCCAGCCCAGTCTAGTTCAGTCCAGTCCAGTCTAGTTCAGTCCAGCCCAGTTCAGTCCAGTCCAGTCTAGTTCAGTCCAGCCCAGTTCAGTCCAGTCCAGCCCAGTTCAGTCCAGCCCAGTTCAGTCCAGCCCAGTCTAGTTCAGTCCAGTCCAGTCTAGTTCAGTCCAGTCCAGCCCAGTTCAGTCCAGTCCAGCCCAGTTCAGTCCAGTCCAGCCCAGTTCAGTCCAGCCCAGTCTAGTTCAGTCCAGTCCAGTCTAGTTCAGTCCAGCCCAGTTCAGTCCAGCCCAGTCCAGTCCAGTCCAGCCCAGTCCAGTTCAGTCCAGTCCAGTCTAGTTCAGTCCAGCCCAGTTCAGTCCAGTCCAGCCCAGTTCAGTCCAGCCCAGTCTAGTTCAGTCCAGTCCAGTCTAGTTCAGTCCAGCCCAGTTCAGTCCAGCCCAGTCTAGTTCAGTCCAGTCCAGTCTAGTTCAGTCCAGTCCAGTCTAGTTCAGTCCAGCCCAGTCTAGTTCAGTCCAGCCCAGTTCAGTCCAGCCCAGTCTAGTTCAGTCCAGTCCAGTCTAGTTCAGTCCAGCCCAGTCTAGTTCAGTCCAGCCCAGTTCAGTCCAGCCCAGTTCAGTCCAGCCCAGTCTAGTTCAGTCCAGTCCAGTCTAGTTCAGTCCAGCCCAGTTCAGTCCAGTCCAGCCCAGTTCAGTCCAGCCCAGTTCAGTCCAGCCCAGTTCAGTCCAGCCCAGTCTAGTTCAGTCCAGTCCAGTCTAGTTCAGTCCAGTCCAGCCCAGTTCAGTCCAGTCCAGCCCAGTTCAGTCCAGCCCAGTCTAGTTCAGTCCAGTCCAGTCTAGTTCAGTCCAGCCCAGTTCAGTCCAGCCCAGTCCAGTCCAGCCCAGTCCAGTTCTGTCCAGTTCAGTCCAGTTCAGCCCAGCCCAGCCCAGCCCAGTCCAGTCCAGCCCAGTCCAGCCCAGTTCAGTCCATCCCAGTTCAGTCCAGCCCAGCCCAGTCCAGCCCAGTTCAGTCCATCCCAGTTCAGTCCAGTCCAGCCCAGTCCAGCCCAGTTCAGTCCAGCCCAGTCCAGCCCAGTTCAGTCCAGTCCAGCCCAGTCCAGCCCAGTCCAGCCCAGTTAAGCCCAGTTCTGCCCAGTTCAGTCCAGGTCAGTCCAGTCCAGTTCAGTCCAGTCCAGCCCAGTCCAGTCCAGCCCAGTTAAGCCCAGTTCTGCCCAGTCCAGTCCAGTCCAGCCCAGTTAAGCCCAGTTCTGCCCAGTCCAGTTCAGTCCAGTCCAGTTCAGTCGGCCGATATAAAACGAGCTGAGCTGACGTGTTTGACTGACACAGGGACGACTCTTTTCATCATCAATAATATAACAAGATGATATCATGAGTCAATTAAATAATGAATTGACTTGCGGGAGTCAGACGGTATCTTGAGGGAAGATTATGTATTTTGGGGAATAATACCATAGTTTCATGCATACAACACATTCAGCACAGAGCCTTTTCACTGTCAGGATTGAAAACAGTGTGACCACCCAAGGCCCATCGTGAGACCAGGGAGTCTGCCCCCCCGCGATGAACAAATTTACATATTTACTTTGCCTGTATTTCAGCATAGTTTTAACTTTTTACTTGTAATTATTCATCATTGTTTTATGTTGCAGCTGACCGCCAAAGCAAGTTCCTCTTTTATGAATTGTGTTTACTTTCTGAAACTTTTCTGATTCTGATTATTATTAGTCCAAAGTTGTACAAAGCAGGGATTGCATTTTCCTTAAAGTTATTGTATATATCCTGCAGCATCTCAAATATATTAGTCCAGAAATAACCAAGAGGACCTTAAGCAGCCAACATTTTCCAAAACACTATCTAAAGAGAAGTCTGAAGTACTAAATGTGTCTCTTCTTATACCATATCCAAACTGACCACTACCACTGCATCGCTGCGTATTCAAATTCTAAATTCAGTCAAAAAGGTCTGGCAAGCTCCAGGTGAAACTGCCAAAATGTTCTCAATTAGAAGTATCAAATCTCTGGTAGTTTCCCCCCTCAAAAAAAAAACAAAACAGGTCAACTTTTCCCCCGACTTTCCTTTGCCGCGTGACGAGTAATAACGTAAGGACTTCGTTTACCCAGCATGCCACTTTCAACCGCTGCTCAAAGACTTCTCAACTTGACGGTGTATCCAAGCACGCTGGCGCCGATCCTCCAGACAGCCGGCCGATTATAAAATCATGAGCGAAGACCTCCTCTGGATCCCCCCATGGCCTTCAGAACCGCGTTACCCACGAGCGCCTCGGCTTTGAAACACCTCGTCTCCTCGCGGCGCAAAGATGACACAAACTCCGGTTCCTGACAGCCAAAGGTTCAGATTTTCAACCAGTTTCTTCTTCTTCTTCCTCTTCTTCTTCTTCTTCTCCTCCTTTTTCCAATTCGCCCCTAGTGTTTTAAAAGCGATCCAGATCCAGAGCGCCCTCCCCCCTCGCTGGCGCCACGACAACCACAAGAAACAGTTTTTGAGTGCCACAATTGACATATCCTTCCCATATCCTTTTGGCATGTCACCCGCCTTTTTCTGGACACCTGATTGATTCTGACAGCCTATATTGGGTGTTTCAAATGAAAGAGAATATTGCGATGAAATCTTAATGAGTTGGAATTTCTCGCAGTGAGTTTTTTTCTTCTTCTTTTTTATTACAGGCCGCCAGTTTTGAACATTTTTCAAAGTAGCGCACGCCCAAATTCCTCTGTTTGCGATGAATTAGTAATACGGTCTTGTCACTGAAGTATGCCGTGTTCGTTAATCAGGCCCGCGGCTCGGAAACAGAAGCGTCTTGAAAGGTAGTTTTTTTTTTTGTGATCAGAACAATTAGAAAGTTTGGGCGTGCGTTTGGGTGTTTTGGCAACATAAAAAGGACCTCGGGGTTGGAGTGTCATGGGTTATTGGGCCTGACTGGGTCGCATCACGAATGGATGAGGGTTTGAGGAGGACTTCAGAGCGGGGAAATGTTGCTTCGTTTCAACATTGTCGAAACATCTTCCGGCTTAATTTGGATTTCAGTTTTCTGTGTCAAATGATGAACAGAAGTTTTGTCTTTTCCAGTCTCTTTTCAGAGAAGATGCCCGGACGTATACATGACAGAGCTGACATGATAATACTGCAAAAGTGAATGACTCAATGAAAGTTTACTCGGCTACAGATTTATAGACTTTCTCGAAAGGTTTCCCATTTTGTGTTGCAAACATGTCCAGAAAAGCCTTGCCTTTTGCACCAAAACACGCCTTTAGCCCCAACACGTCTTTAGCACCAAAACACGTCTTTAGCACCAAAACACGCCTTTAGCACCAAAACACGTCTTTATCACCAAAACACGCCTTTAGCACCAAAACACGCCTTTAGCACCAAAACACGCCTTTAGCACCAAAACACGTCTTTAGCACCAAAACACGCCTTTAGCACCAAAACACGCCTTTAGCACCAAAACACGCCTTTAGCACCAAAACACGCCTTTAGCACCTTGTAAAAACTACTGTTTGTTATCACAATGCCCACGATGTCCATTTAGGCCTATTACGCCTAAATGGACATTTTCTGTCCAAAATAACACACATAACGTACAAAACAGCACCACAGAGTCCATATAATCTTTTAGTCCCTGTTGAGTAGAAGAATCAACCAGTCCCATTGTTCAAGTTCACACAGAAAGTGGCTGAAAGTGGCTGAAAGTAGCTTACAGTGGCTGAAAGTGGCTCACAGTTGCTGACAGACGCTGAAAATGGCTGAAAGTGGCTGAACGTGGCTGAAAGTGGCTAAAAGTGGCTGAAAGTTGCTGAAAGTGGCTGAAAGTAGCTGAAAGTGGCTAAATTCCTACATTTGGAACATTTAAATATCGAATTAAGTTAGAATTACAACAATTATAATTTCAATAAAACACAATATTCACAGTATTTCAATTACTTACCAACAAATAATTGTATTTTGGAGCAACTGTGTCCAAGTTATTTCTCTCGTAGATTTATAAAGTTTGTCTAAGTCTGAAAATGAATGAAACATATAATAAAGTTTATGTGGTTAAGTACATTTACCCTGACCAGGTGAAAAAAAAAAGTTCCAGTCCCCAGTCCCTAGTTCCTACTCCGTGTGAGCGTGCATCAAATGAGGACTGGAACTTAAAAAAAAGCAGTACAAAAGGTTTCTACAGTTCTAGTGATGGACAGGACTAAGTGAGGCGGAGTTGAACGTTCAAACTGAATTATGTTCTTCACTCGTGGTAACAAATTGGGCACAAATCCTTTCAAACGTCTGCACATATCGACCACCAGTGGGTCGGGCAGTATCAGGTTATGCGCCGCGTGACAAAGGACCTGCAGTTTGGAGATTTACAGTTACACGGCCCTCAAAGGCGAAGCTCTGCGTCAAAATCAAAATTACAACATTCAAAATTCCGTGTAAGGAATATTTCATGCACAATTTGACGGTGTTCGTTTTGCTAAGCGACTCGTGCAATCACTGCCCCTCCGAGCCATTGGCGAGCCTTTACAGCCGTCCACGCTCCTGGAGTTTTGAGCGTGTCACTTCCATGGATCATCAAAGGGCTTATGAACATCCCCATTTTCACTTTTCAAACAGAAGCCTCCTCCAAACGCCTTTAACTTTGGAGCCCAGATTGAGCATGAAACCGGCCATTTCCACAGCCTCCGCAGACCCTCGCCCCGTGTTCTTCTTCGCTCGCTGCTACAAGGGTCCAGTACGCGCCGTGTCTGCTGTGGGAACGAGGGTTATGGAGGTAGAAAGATAAACTCAGTGTCCGTGTGATTGTGGAATAAGTTGTGCTCAAAGGAAAACAGAAAACAATGAGCTTCATTTCAAAACGGTGGTGTTTTTGTGTGTTTTTAGTCACGAGCTGGAATAATTTATCTGGTGGTCGAGTGGTTAAGGAGCAGCACATATGCCAGTCTCCAAGAGCAGCCGGCCGCAGTTTCGTGAGCTTGAATCCTGAAAAACAAAAAAAGAGAACAGGAAAATGGGGGGAAAGGAGGCAAAAAATCTGGTCCATTAAATTAAATCTGAAAGTAATTTTATTTTTTTACAATCTCTTTCCTTGATGGTTGGTTCACTGTGTGTCATCCATTTTTAGTCATGTCCACATATTCCAGTCTCCACGTGCAGAAGGCCGCAGTGTCGTGAGTTCGAATCCCGACTCCGACCATTTACTGAATGTCCTCCCCTCTCTCATCCCCATTTCACACTTGTCTGTCCTGTAACAAAAAGCCTACGGGCCAAAAATCGTATTATTATTATTCTGGTGATCTGTAGTCTGCCACAGGTGCCCTGAGGCAGACTACAGAAATACAGAAAATAGAAATAGAAATACAGAAATAGTGCATAAAGCATCGCGGTGGTGGGCAAGAATTCTTTTGATTATGATCAACTTTTCTCAGGTTTTTTTAGTTTTTAAACATATAAAAAAACACAAAAGCAAGAACTACTCATCTCTAAAAATGTCATATTTTGTGGCATTTTTGTCTCACGTGGGTCAGTGAATGTCCTTGACAGCCGGCTCCTTCTGTGTCATTCATATTCCTTTGCTTTTTTCCTCTTCTGCCAAAAGAACATTGTTACCCATCTATTGTTTCCATTGTAGGAGTTTTGTGTCCCGGTAAGTAAAGGATTGCAGATAAAACTTTGTTAATATACATTCTGAAGAAAGGCCAAAGGTGCAGAGGTAGAAAAGGCTCGAACCAGACAGAAATCAGGCCCAACCATGGCCTAAAAACTGTGAACTTCTGTGATTGACATTGCCATAACTCACTGAACATGGAAGATGTAGAATAAACTACATCGTGTTTTAACTTTTGCATCATATAATTCAAACAAACAACATGTATCCAGTGAAGTGTGTTGATGGCCGAGACGCCAGGGCTTAGTTTTGTCAAAAGATCTTTGCAGCAGTATTGTCTCCTCACATCTCTTTCAGACTTTGTTTTCAGAAGTCTTGAACTCCAAAGCACCAGCAGAGCACAACGCGAGCCTCAGACCGGCTCGCTCCCCTGTGATCCCGGCTCAGAACAGTTGGCGCCCCTCAATAAGTTATACCCCCATCATCACGCAACAGTCAGGATGAATTTCAGCTTTAGCCTGACTAATTAGTCCCCATCAAAAATGCAATTCTTTTTTCGAGAATTTTCGCCGCTGGGCTTGAGTAGCCAAAAGCGCAGTTACCTGGTGGGAGAAGAAAATAATGAATGGGGGGAAAAAAGATTCTAACCCGGAGCCATAAGTACATTTATATGCTTGACACGGCCCTGCCATCAATGTTGGGTCGAATTCTAATTGAATTTCCGAGATGTATGTGTAATTTTGCCATTAATATGAATGTTAGCATGCTAAATATTTCACGCTTTTCATGGATATTGTGAGTATCTCATATATCCTTCAAAAGCATATTAATTAATAAGCTCTTTTCTGATACCTGGCGCGGGGGTGATATAGAGCCAAAATGGAGGCTACGGCGGTTCATTACGACATGCTTTTGTTATGGAGACGCTTTTCCCCCTCTGGAGCTCGTGTAATGAGCCAATGTTGGGCAAATAAATTATGAATCAATCAGATGAAGTTTAGGTTGATGAGAATGTATGCATATGTTTGTATTCAGCTGTCTACCTCTATGGAGACAGGCAGGTGGCGCCACTTGGGCAAGTTACAAGTTGGATCAGGGGAGAAGTAAGTAAGCATGGACCCTTTTGATCATTTGTATTTTTGACTTTTTTGTTTTCACTTTCTAAACATTTAAAACATGACAGAAAAAACAGAAAAAAATCAGAACACGACCAATGAGAGAACAGGAAAATTGAGGAGAAAAGGCAGCATGATGTTTGGTCCAAAGTCCTTCTACAATCTCGGCCCCGTCCTTGATTGTTGGTCCAATTTGTGTCATCCATTTTTTAGTCATGGCCTTCTTTCCCACTGCCAGAAGAAGGCCCCAGAGGTTTCCGTTTATTGTGTCCATGGCAGAAGAATACGGGTTTTTCAAAGGTATTTTCAACATCTCCATGGAGACGTTACATTGTATACCTTTAAATTACTTGACCAAATATTATTATATACATTTATGGGTTTCAACTTCCTGTTACGTGCATTTAAAGGACTTTCTCCCTTTCAAAAGATACATTTTCTAGTTTTCAACGAATAACGGTCCTAATTTCTCATCATTCTGAAACATGAATATTGATTTTAGACATATATATGCATTTGTAAATGTCTGTTTGTTAATGTACACAGTGCATCCATGCTGTTTGCTGCATTGCACAGTTAGTTGTTCAATTGTTGCTTTGATTTGTCCAGCTCTGTATGTAAAATTCAATCAAAAACATCACATTTCCACAAAAAACGTATGTGTTACTGCAGAAAACGATCAGTCCAATCAAACACATCGCATTGCAAGCTCTTCTCGATAGATACGAGTAAACATCAGTCTCCATTCTTACACTTTTTACCCATAATATTTGCCCTCCGCTTCGTGCTTCTCCGCTCTCCCTTCCTCAAATAGGTTACGGCGCGGATACATTTTAATACAGAAGACGCGCTTGGCTCGTTAACACGCTCCGTTCATTAGCGCGGCGCTTTTCCACAACGTGCCAATGCTGTGTGGCCTTTGCGCGGATTAATAATGGATTAATTAAGCAAATGAATTGGCGGGCCGGAGACGACGTTCCATCACTTTGAGTTTGGCCCCCGACGGGTGAGGGGCCCCCGCGCGAGGGCCGTGTTGTTCTGACAGCGCCCTCCCCCTCCTCCTCCCGCCTAAAAGCCCGAGCAAGTACCATTTGTCTATGGGTTAACAGAAGAGACAAGATATAGGGCGCTTTGAATAATTCACGCTCCCACAACACGTGCACTTTTGCTTTTCAGGCACGAGTTATAATTTAATTAGAAACTTCTGGTGCGTTGCTGGCTGCTGAAATATTAAAATCTTCCGCCGATCGCGTTGGATTAGCCGCCGCGCCAAAAACTCCCCGAGATGTCAGTTGTTGTTTTGTTTTTTTCTGGCTTCTCCGGTCGGGTTGTGTTTGTTGACGCTTCCATTAGAGACAAAGGGAGACACCTCGGGGATGGTTAATGGCCGACCTGATTGAAGCGAGGAGGCGGGGCTAGGCTCATTAGTGGGGGCTGCGATCGGAGAGGTGCATCAGGCAGAGGTGCCGAGGCGGAGGTGAAACAAGGAAGGGGCGGGGCATCGGTCGGTACTTCCTGGAGAGACCTGTTGATGGCGATGACCAAGAGTGTGTATAGTGTGTCAGCTTCCTGTTCTGTTTTGAAGACTTTTTCCACCGTTCTGCACGTTATTATCGATATGTTGATCATTTCTCTTCATTCTGAAACCCACGGATGATTGGGGAAACCACATTTGGGCAGGAGAAACTTTATGAAGGTGTAAATATCTGTCGATCCATGGGTTTCAGAATGATGAAAAATTAGGGCCGTTGCCATAATTAACAGGAATTAACAAGAAGATATAACCCATTCAGAACAGCTCAGACAGGTTTGAAATAAAATAGTTCCTCTTTCAGATTTCCTGTTTTGGTAGATTATTGATCAATCAAGAATTAGGATTTGTGAAAAAACAATAACAGCACAATTAACATTTAATGAAAAATATCTATAACCCTCAGACAGGCTCCTAAAACTGTTTTGTTTAGCTTTAACTTATGACATTTGAAATAGATTTGAATGTGACAATTTGGTTTTTAGTTTTGTATTGTGATTTTAATGTTTGTTTTTATGTCTATAAAGAACTTTAAAATACTTTTTGCTTTAGTTGTGCTCAAAACACACACACAAAATTTCCCAATAGGTGATTTCAACTAATTTTGTATGAATTTGTATGGGTTAAACTTAACTATTTAGTACATTATGTCATTATGTCCTCAAGTCCTCTTTGCTCTGCCTGTACTTTTCTAAATTACCTTAACTTTTCTGACTGATACAATTCTATTAACAACAAGAGCTTGGGGATTTATTTGTCATATTTCACTTGAATAAATGCTTTGAAAAGCACTACCTCTAACCTTCCAGCTACACCGTTAATTATGTGCCATTGTTTTCCTTTGAAACCCTTTGATAAATTCTCAAACGTCACTCGGCGTTACTCTGCCTGTCCCCACCGAACCTCACACAAACCGACAACAAACAATGAAAGAGCATTACTAACTTCAGCCGCGTCGTAACAAAGTGCGTTTCTTTTTCTTTCTCTCCGAGGTTGCTGTTTGGTGTCATCACTCGTCTACTCTCTCCACGCACTGTCATTGGAGACTGCCATTGACTCAATTCTCTTGTACTTGCACATCTCGGTAGCTCACAGCACAATATACGACACAGGTCATGTTAATATACTGCAAAAACACAATATCTACAACAGGAAAATATGTCTGAATGCAGAATGTTTCGTTTTGAGCTGTTCCAACAAGATTTATCAAGTTAGTAGCTTTAACTTTTTACTTTTTACTATTTATGACATGTTTTCTATTTTTTTTCTTCTTCTTTTTTTTTCTTCCTTTTTTGTTCGTTTTTACACTGCAAAAATACTATATCTGCAGGAGTAAAATAACATGCAGTCAAAACACATAGTAACTAGATTTTTTAAATGACTTTTTCTTTGCACTCTTCTCTTTTGTTTGTGATTTTATTAGTTTAGACAATCAGTTGGATTGATAATTTTTAATTTTGTTAATTTTATTATTATTTCTGTTTCTGTAATTTCTTAGTGATTTGAATGCATTTTTTCCTGCTGTGTGAAGCACTTTGAATTGTCTTGTGTATGAAATGTGCTCTACAAATAAACTTGCCTTGCCTTGCCTGATTAGTTTAGATTTATTTCAATTGTACAACACTCTCAACAAAAATAACAACTTTTAATTAAAAAAAGTGATGTAACCTTCAATATTTAAATGTACATACATGTACAGAATTAATTAAAATATTTGTGGGGATCCAACATAGAATGAAAAACATGTCATTATTAATGTGAACATTTTTAACTGTACTTTGATAATAAAAAAAAAAAAATCAAATACCAGCCGTAAAGTCAATGGAAATGTCTGATACACTGAATAAATGTCACTGTGCCATTTGTTGGAATCAGGACCGGACAGATTAACTACAGTAAAAAGGGATAAATACTAGTCGTTGGGGATTATAATTAGCTCTTGGCCTGTAGCGAGTCTCTAGTACATCTCTGCCAGCCGTGATAAGTGACCACGCCCGCGATGGAACAACCTGTCACACATAACTCACATGTACTGGACAATGAGCTGCCCAGGCACTGTACAGAATATTTTTCATCCACATACGACATCAACACATACAAAGAAGACATGATAGTGTGTATAGTTGTACAATCTGCCTGAGGAAGTGTATGTAGAATACTGACAAAATGAATATATATCATGCTTTCAATCATTTAAAAACAATCTTTTTAGTATGATTATTAATTGTTTTTATTATCTTTATGTCTTTATTCATAACTCAATTTTGTTAGCTTTTAATTGTATTGAAAAAGATGTGTGTACTATCTGTACTTAAATGCATATTTTTTGTGTGAGCTGAAGTTCTATCTTCCTGCTCTCGTTCACTGACTCCAGCGGCGGGCGGTGCAAGTTACCGGTTTGCCTGTTAAACATCCAGTCCACTGCGGTCTGTTTTTGACAAAGTTTGAGCGTTTTAGTGGCACAAATCCTGCTTTTTGAGCCTTCGACGTGCCGCTTGAGCGTCAGCCGGCTGACATAGAGGTCTTACATGGCTGACCTTTGGTGACAGACGCACAGTGCTGTACATACGAGTCAGTGTTCATCTCATGTTACACTATGAACCCTCCAGTGCTGTGCAGCATAAAGTTGCCAGGGGGCAGTGGCTCTCTTAGATTCTGGTACCAACAATACAGACTGCTGCTGTGAATGTGAATGAAAGGTCTACATCTATTCAAATCATTTTTCATAGAAAGCTGGGTCAAAACTTAAAGATTGATATTATACAATATACCAAAAACTGTAAGTAACGGCATACTTCAACATGCACATTAAAGTTATACGCTTTTGTATAACTAGACACTCACACATAAGTATTCAGCCAACTTCATTTAAGAAAGGTGCTGATCATCGAGTGTCTCCTGATTGAGCCTCACAAATCAACGTGACACAAAACATTCAAATGGTCATCACGCTTGACTGACTCTGAGCACAAGAGCGGGACGAGTTTCCATTCCTATCGGGTGACTGGCCTGTTTAAATAATTCACTGTGCGTTACATTTGAGAAATGCTTAGCCGACTCTAATGTTTCACTATCAAACCATTTGGCCCAATCTTCATAACAGATGTGATCACGGGGGAGGGCCGAAAATACACTGCCCACATCGGCGAGGAACCACGGCCCGTCTGCGGGTCTAAGTGTCTCCCCGTGACTGCCCATTGGTTTTAAGTGGCTGGTGCATTTTTCATGGGACAGGGGTCGGTGGGAACATCTTGTCACTCTATTACAGCGTATTCAAATGGTACGGCTCATGATGCTGAAATATTCATTAAGTATTGAAACACGTTAATTAAGGGAAGAGCTATATTCTTTAAATGGGACAGGCTTTTAACGCACTGGTAAAAGCAGCGGATGAGCTCGATTCAAAGTGACGTGTGGCTGTGCCGGCCCTGGACCCGCGTCGCTGTGGGGTTCAGATGTTCGCTCAGTGTGGAGGAGTGATACCTCACGCTGCCGTTGACATAAATGATCTCAAATGATGTGCTAAGTGGCGTTTCATTAACAGTGACCCAGGAGGACAGTGATAGTAGTGGCTGTAGCTGTATTAAGTGCTTCTGCAGTCATCTAAAATGCACTGGTCACAAGTGCATTACTCTTTTATTTGTTTTTTACCTGTTTCTAAATTCTGTACATTAAAAACGGCATACAGGCTCAAATAGTTGGTTTAACATTTTATATTACGGTGAATTCTTTTTGCAGATATAGTGTTATTAGTGGTATATTTGTCTATATCCAAAATGTGCATTTATAAACTCACTATATTACATCCAAATGTTTTCATTTTTTGCATTCATTGTATCTGTTATACAATGTTGTAATGTTGTTGTTGTGTGCTAACATGGACTACCTTGATTTATTTTAATAACATTTTAACAACTAAACAAATGAATCAGTTAGTTACAGTTAGTTTGTAAAGTCAAATAAGCTTATTTTTATTTTTATACTATAGCAGATTTCAATTGTTTTTCTTTTTGACTTATACAGGTTGTTTTATCATCATATCATTGCTCATTGCCCTCCCTCTGGAGTTTGTGGAGTTGTTTAGAAGTGACACAGAGGAAGAAGAATTCAGTGGATTTAGTGATTTGGGGTAATACTGATGCTTTGGTAAACTTGTTAGCATGTTCTTTATGCTATAGTTATCTGAATAACTGTTCATATGTTACGTTAACATACCAGACACTTACCACAGTTCTGTCTGTGCCTCATGTAGCTGAAGGTGTTAGCGTTAGCATACGTACACCTATTCACCATGTTCTCTAATCTGTTATTATTTTAAACTGCATTTCAAGATGAAATGTCTGTTCTTGGTCTTAGATTCTATCAAATAAATTTCCCCCAAAAATGCAACTTATACTCCAGTGCGACTTATATGTGTTTTCTTCTTCTCTACTATGCATTTTTTGGCTGGTCCGACTTATACTCCGGAAAACTCAGTAAGTAGATTTTGTATATCTTGGGCAGTACTTTCAGAGGGAGAACAATGCATTTAGAGTTTCAGTCTTTGAATGTCTCTCTTTCTCCCTCTCTTTTTGTGTCTGATCCCTTCATTTGAGTCCATGAAGAACATCTCGCTGAGCTATATAATCCTCGTAGCTACAACATAAAGGGGACACGGAAATTATGCCATTCTTAAAATAACTATGTACTGGTCCAATTCAGCAAGAAGCAAACAAGCTGACTTAACAATGATAACCTGATTAAAAAGCAGTGAGTGTATGCATTAAGATAATTCCGGTATATTTACAGTGCAGTAATGATCTTTTCTTCTTCTGGGGCCAAAATGCGCGCTCCCCTACTCCCTCGCTCCGAGCAGGACAAAGCCTATCCTCCATCTTCAGCCTTATTAACCTTTTTGTTGGAATATCTGGAGCATAAAGAGCTCATTAAATATTTACACATGCGCTAACCACGGTGAAGAATTAAGAAAGCCAAAGTTTTATTAACCTGTAATAATATAATGTCTGCGCTCGACCAACAGAAAAAATAAAAATATATTTTGCACATTAAAGCCTTGTGTGGTGCATAATAATGTATGGTAAGAAAGTCCCTGCTGCATTGATTAACTTGAATATGTTATTAGGTTTCCATAAACGAGCTTTATCATAGAATTAATACAAGGTGTGAG
This sequence comes from Eucyclogobius newberryi, assembly GCF_026437365.1. Lineage (NCBI taxonomy): Eukaryota > Metazoa > Chordata > Actinopteri > Gobiiformes > Gobiidae > Eucyclogobius > Eucyclogobius newberryi. Next base: position 30,645,952 of record NW_027316056.1, on the reverse strand, counting down.
TGCGAGTGGGGGAGCGGAGATGTTTAGCCTGCAGAAATATAGAACGCAACAATCCCTAATTATCCACTGACGTGCGCGGGCCTGCACATTCTTAATAGCATGAATATATGAAGTAGCATAAGTAGTGATCGCTGATAGCCGCGCTGACCCGGGCCCTCGGTAGGTGCGGTTGATCCGACACTCAAATGAGACCAAGAGGCTCTCAATTATTCAAACATGTATTCATAAAGGACAGGATAATGCTCTCACCTTCAGAGAGCGCAGGGGCACACAGCTATTGTGCGCCCGCCAAGAGCATTTGGGAGCGATTTGAATACCGCTTGTTGTTTTTATAATACGCACAGCCCATTATTGGAACACGTGTTGTGAAATAATAAGACGTATTGTCAGAGTTCATTCACACAAACCAAACCGGTTAAACCAAATGCATCTCAGTTCACAAAAGATGTTCGATCGGTGTAAAACAGAAACGTTATCCAGACATGTGCATGCAATACTGAGTACATGGGTAACACAGAAGATAGTGCTATATGAATATGTCCTTGATTAGTTAATAACGCTTAATGCCAAAATAGAAACAAGCTACTTTGTACTGATTCATTCTTGAATATAAATAAGTAATGGACATCACAGGTGTGATTACTTTCTTATTACAGTGGAAGTACACCCAAATTACAGTGTAAGTACAGCCTTATTACAGTGTAAGTACATTGTTATTTCAGTGTAAGTACATTCTTATTACAGTGGAATGACATTCTTCTCACAGTGGAAGTACAGTATTATTACAGTGGTATGTATTTTTTGTGTGATATTTAAGTCTAAAATGTATCTATAGAAGATTTCATTTTTTTTTTAAATCCCGTAATACTGAGGCTAAGGTTTCCCTCTGAAGAAAATTTGAAAAATATAAAGACAAGCATTCTATATTTCATACAGTCCAGGTGGTAGCAGCCTTTTTACTTAGACTTAGATAGAAGATCTACCAGGAGATTTCATGCACGTTTGTAGAGCAAAGGTTAAAGGCATTTTGAAATAAAAATGTGCCCTGTGAATCTACAATACCAAATTGGCAAAGACGTATGTCTATTTAATTAGTTTGAATTTAATATAACAGGCATGTTTGACAGTGATGGGAAACACTAAAACCTCAGCACAGGAGCTGAATAATGCCTGTAATAAAACATTGTCCCAAACTAAATATTGCACAATCCTTTCTCTGCAGCATTTCCTCAACGCTCTCAGCAGCGGTTTTACATCATTTTAGTTTCACATATTTGGTGATGGACAGGAGCTCCATGTTAGCGCCGGGAGGAGGGGCTCGACAAATTCATACTCATGTTTTGTGTTTTCAGACGTTTGGAGTAAGACCAAAGACTATGATACTTTGCACTCTTTTCACCTGTCGCCACAGCTGTATTAAAGACAATACGGCCGCCAAAATGAATGCTTAGGTCATATTTAAATTGCGGTTATATCGTATGCAGTTTCCCGAGCAAGTGTAAATCCCATCTGGTTTGAGCCCAGATTAGTCCGGATATAGACTTGTTTTGATCCTGTTCTAATCCTGGTCAAGGTTTAGGTTCAAGTTTAATTCCACTTTGGACGTGATATGTGTCAACGCACTCTACATTACACTTATAGAATGTGACAGCCAAAGGACAGGTCAATTACTCCATGATGACGACAAACAACAACACACACCACATCATGAGTCACGTAAGAAGCCGTCAGCATGAGCAAAGAACTTATTTAAATGACTTATTCCCAGACCGAGCCACAGCCACCAGAATGACCTAAAAGCCAGTTACTATAAATCCCTTGGCATCAAATGAACAGTTGCTCCGGCTGCAGGTGAAACACCGGGCAACACTGGAAAGAATTCTGCAAAACTTCCACCGAAAACTTTTTTTTTTTCTTGTATTTTCTTTTTTTTATTAAACTAAAACAACCAAAATGTCAATTGCATCCAAATTGCATCTTCCATCCATTCAAAGGCCGACTTCAGAGCGGGACGGGAAGAACAAGCCGCGACGTAGATTACGGCTCGATGATGAAAAGCCCGGCTCAACAATCCGGAGTGATACATGGAAATACAACATGAAGTGAGTGAGTGGGCTGAGCCGGGGCGGCGACTGAGGCGGCTGCCGGCGGTGTCCGTTAAACTTTGATGCCCGTGGTAAGTACAGTGCTGGTAATAGAGAGCGGAGGGGAGGCTGGGGCGGCGAAAGTGGAGCTATAGATAGTTGGATAGTTAGACGGTGAGAGGAACGAGCGCCTTATCCATGATTTAGCGCCTGTGGGCCGGTGCCGGAGCAGGCTGCTGTGATTGCTGCCTGGTGCCGAGGCCTTTCAGCTCATTTCATCATGGAGCGCTTAATGAGGCCCAGGCCGGTCCCAGAGCAAGAGGCGAGAGGGAAGGGGGGGTGGGGGTCCAGACGCACACGCCCCCCCCCCCACCAACCGAGGAACAGGCCGGAACCACTGCACAACAATACGGACAGGTCTGCGAGGGGGCACACCGCGAGGGAGGGGGCGGCGCAAGCGAGAAGTTGGCGCGTTATGTGCAAGAGTAACTTTTCAAGGACCGATGTGGAGAGATTTTTGAACATTCATGACAATATTGTTCTCTGTCTTTTCGGAATAACTACTTTTTCAGTGTAGTTTTGTCGAGGGCTTAAAATGTGTTCAAAGTATATTTTTTATATTTCATTCAAGCTATCGGGTAGACACTGGTTTTGACAGGCCATAGACTGTGACAAATAATATTTAAGACGTACCTGTTTCATGGTTGCAAATATTCGACAAGTAATCACATAATTTCATCAAATAAGACCAACTCTGTCTTTATTATGAAAATGCACAGCTTGTTTTTGGCAGTTATATGGCTGAAGATTAGATTTGTTGAAGATTGACTTGACTAATCCTGCAATGTGCCAATCATAAATGTGAGACAAAGCATTAAGAAGAACTCCCTCCAGGACCAATCATGGTTTGGGAATGAGGGCGGGAAAACAATACGAGGGGTTGGAAAACGCATGGGGTATAATTATTATTATCATTAAGCTCGTCAGACGTGGTAAAAACACTTTCAGTTGTATTACAAACCTTGCATGCAACAATGTTTCTGTGCATTTGCAAGGCTGGTTTTGAGGGCTATGGGAGGTACTTGGAGAGTGGTCCGGGGTGGCGGGGGAGTAGGAGGCTAGTGGTGGCTCCAGGCCTCCCTCCCAGAGCCCCAGTGTCCCGGGGCATTGTCCTGGGGCAGTGTGAGGAGGTCAGGGCCCAGGAGCATGCTCCTCAGCGGCCGCTGTAGGCCGTCACCAGGGGCACTTGTTTTTCTTCAAACAGGAAGTGGCAGGTTAACAGAAGCGTGTCCATCAAAACACGAACACTGTTCCATTTGTGCTCAAGAAGTGACTTTTGTTTGTGTTGAGGACTTGACAGAGACTCCTGTGTTGTATGTTCACTTTCACCAAGAAACAACGCACAGCATCGTATACCACAAAGTGATATTACTGTCATATTCATACGCAATAATGTCATATTCATGTGCAATACTCATACGCAATAATGTCATATTCATGTGCAATACTCATACGCAATAATGTCATATTCATGTGCAATACTCATACGCAATAATGTCATATTCATATGCAATACTGTCAAATTCATACGCAATAATGTCATATTCACGTGCAATACTCATACGCAGTAATGTCATATTCATGTGCAATACTCATACGCAGTAATGTCATATTCATGTGCAATACTCATACGCAATAATGTCATATTCATGTGCAATACTCATACACAATAATGTCATATTCATGTGCAATACTCATACGCAATAATGTCATATTCATGTGCAATACTCATACACAATAATGTCATATTCATGTGCAATACTCATACGCAATAATGTCATATTCATGTGCAATACTAATACACAATAATGTCATATTCATATGCAATACTGTCAAATTCATACGCAATAATGTCATATTCACGTGCAATACTCATACGCAACAATGTCATATTCATGTGCATATAACTGCTGTAAATAAGAGTGTTTACTTTTGCCAGGATTATTTTTATTATTATTATTTTTGTCTTATTTTATTTATTTATTTTATTTTTTTTAAATCTCTCTATTCCTTATTAAGAATATGATAGGTTCTGTCTATAGGAGTTTGTTTTTAAGAGTTTTTCTATTAAGAGTGTTTTAACTTTTTATAAATTATTTACTTCTGTATCTACTTGCGTTGCAACACCGAAATTTCCCCATTGTGTGGACAAATAAAGGCATATCGTATCTTATCTTATCTTATCTTATCTTAAGGGAAAAATTATAATTTGTTGAAAATTCCTGCTTGGGAGATGAACGCCTCCCCCTTTCTGAGAGCAATGTGTTATTATATATTATTTTAAGCATAACATCAATTCCAGTCATTTACTTCCATCCACAGTTTGACAAATTGTGGTAAGGAGAGTGGAAAAGACAACAACAAATTGCAACGCTGTATTTGTTTAAAAAGACACAATACATACTTTAAGGACAGTTTGTTTAACAGGTTATTTTATTAAACACAAATACGTTTAATAATGAAACAAATTATGTGTTTAATAAGTGCAATATTCACTGTGAGGATATTCTGACAGTAAAAGTAAAACTGTTAAAACAAAGTGAATGCACTACCATCGTCTAACGCAGGAGTGTGGGTGGCTCCCTAATTAAGTCGGCGCACGGGGAGGTGGGTGGCAGTGGGCGGGGTCGGCGGGTGGCAGGGGGCGGGGCCGGGGGACCTGTCTGTTAACCCGGGCCCTGGCCTTTGTGCACAGTTAATAACGCCACTAATATGTTCTTTAAAAAGCGCAGCGTGATGCATGGCTTTCATTAGGCCCGTGTGCCGGCGCGTCGCTCTTCCTCTCCTCCGCCCGCACCCTAATGATGGCCTGGAGACGAGGTGGCACGCTTGACCCTTAATCATACCAGCGAGCGAGAAAGAGAGAGTCGGGTAAAAGACTGGAGTGTGGGACGGTTATGATTATTTTATTTTTTTTGGTCTTTGAGGGGTGGAGGAATCAGACGGTTGTTCATAATCCTGCTCCCCGGGGCGACTCCAGAGCTCCTCCTCGGACAGGAGAGAGTGTGACCCGATGAAAGCTCCACGAGCCCAAAGAGCACATTATCTGTCTGAGCAGTCCATTTAACACTGGTCACTGGGGTTCGTGCCAAATACTTCTCTGGTTTTCACAGGTTTTTTTTTACAGTGCGTCGCTGTGAAATTGTAATTATACTTTCGACTGTGCCACAAACGTCACGCTGAATCCATCTCCAGAGTCAGATGGGGTGATTAATAACTCGTATAATTCAAGAATACGCTTGAATAAAGCACAAGCTGTAAATGCAACAGAAATTGTAAACATTTCTGAAAAGTTGGTCTGGAGTTGAGACCCTCTTGAGACATTTTTGGATCGTTAATTTTTTTTTACCCCATTTTTCTCACTATAAGGCGCACTGTCAATTAATGGTCGATAATTTTTCATATATAAGGCACATTAAGCGAAACAAAACAAAACAAAATCGATTCGAGGTCACATCCAGAAGTAATCCATATATAAAGCACACTGGATTATAAGGCGCACTGTCATTTTTTGAGAAAATTAAAGGCTTTTGAATGCGCATTATAGTGCGGAAAATACGGTAACCGGTTGTCCTGCTTTGCTTTGACTCTCTCCATAAGTCAAATGTTATTATGTGATTCAAATATATGTCACTCTTCTTATATTACATACATAGTAAAGATGGTAAAAAGGTCAAACCCGTGCTGTTAATTTCTTTCCGTTTTCTTTCTGAAACATTTGTGGCAATTTAAACAGAAAGAGCGTTATTATAATTTGACAGAGTTTTATTGATTTAGTTTAGACATTTTGCAATACGATTTGTCAAAACATAAAGTCAAGTGTACAAGTTTCAATGAAGCAAACTAATGATTGGACAAAGTTTGTTCCAATCCATCGCAGTCCAAACTTTGTGTTCAGAGCACAGCCTCTCTCACCTCCTGCCTGTTGGGACCGGGGTAAATAAATGATAAATAAATTACACGCAGACATAGTGTAGCGCTGCTTGCTTTGCAGGGAATTACACTTGTTTACACGTGCGCGGGGGGCAGCAGTGTGGAGCCACATGATGTCAGAGGCGTGTTGTGCTGCTGTCTTAGACCAGGCTCCGGCGCTGGGGAGGAGCTCAATAATTCACTGTGTGTGTGATTGAAGGAAGACGCCTCATGTGTTGCTTTTTAAAAATGTAAAGCAGGACATGTTCGTCTCAGCCCTCCGACCACAGGCTCCGAGCCAAACATAAGCGCATGTTCTCCCCATGGGACCTGCTCCTGATGCTGCTATAGTGTTAGTGTGTACGGGCCCTTCAATAAAACAGGTCACGCAGTCACATGGCCTGGACCTACACAAGAAAGTAACATATACAAAAATGACTTTTTATGCACTTTAAACTTTGTTATAACATTGTTCCTTCATGATAAACATACTTGCAGTTGTATTTAGCTTCATTCACGCTTTGATGAATCCTGTTTTATAAGTCCTCTCCCTCTGGGTCGTTTCTGTCTTGTGATTTCATAGATGCAGCTTTGAGATCTTCTGTGGGGTTTTAAGTCCATAAATCTTTGTCAGACACGTTCTGAGCTAACCTGGCTAACATGATGAATTCACGCAATATTTTTTTCACAAACACTTGAGAATCCAGCTAATCGTTTTCACTACAACCCTTACATCAGAATGTCGGGGGGGGAAACTGTTTGTCTCCCCTATGTACTTCTCTTTGCTGCCAGTAGATGGAGCTCTAACTCAATTCCAGACACGGAAACGCCTGATTAATATGAAGTAATATGTGTTTTATGTAGAGCTACTTTATTAGTTCTAAAACATGAGAATGTTTAAAGGCCACTTAGAACTCAAATATGTGTTAAAGGTGTCACGTTTCTGGTGGAGGGATTGTTCTTTGATGCTTAAGTGTAGAACATTTTGGCATTAAACTTGTTTACATAGAGACAAGGACGTGACACTCCCAGGCCAAGTTACAGGTCAGCTCTGTGGAGAGGTTAGAGCTCTCTCAGTAAAAATGCATGCCTTTCAAGGTTTGATCAATATAAACCTCTGTAACTGAAGAGAACAAAATGTATGATCTATTTATGTGTGTTATTGTGAGTCAAGTCATAAATATTTTGTAATCTATATGGATTTTGGCTCTTGTTTTCAGTATGGTTGCTTGGTAACAGTTGTGGGATTACATCTACCTGTGTCATATGATCAAATGCTGCCCATATCTAAACAGGAAGCACAATTATAAAGTTATTTTCTAAATGGTCAGACGGGGGACTGTTGGGAAAATGTTTTGTAAAATCTGAACTATAATTGCTTTCACTACGTTTTAGTGAAATGTAAGATAAGATAAGATAAGATATTCCTTTATTGTCCCACATGGGGAAATTTCATTGGTGCAACGCAGGTAGATACAGAGGTAGATACAGAAGAACAGATCACTTATAGGAAGTCTGAAAAACACTTTCAGTAGAAGATCTCCTATAAATAAATAAAAACTCCCATAGACAAATAAATAAATAAATACATAAATACCATTGCATGTGATCACGACAGTAATTGCACATGAATATGTGTCACGACAGCACATAGGTTGCACATGAATTGCACATGAATTCCAACAGCAATTGCACATATGACAGAATTGCACATCAGTATTAGGTTAGGTCAGTATTGCGAGTGTTCAGTACTAACAGTTTTTGTTATAAAGTCTGACAGCAGCAGGAAGGAAAGACCTACGGAACCTTTCCTTCGCACATCGAGGGTGGATCAGTCTCTCACTGAAGCTGCTCTCCAGAGCGGAGAGAGTGTCCTGCAGGGGGTGACACTCATGGTCCAGCATAGATGTGAATCTAGCCAGGACCCTCCTGTCCCCCACCTCCTGCACCGAGTCCAGAGCACAGCCCAGGACGGAGCTGGACTTCTTGATGACTCTGTCCAGCTTCCTCCTCTCCCTCTCTGTGATGCTGCTGCTCCAGCAGGCCACACCGTACAGGAGGGCTGATGCCACCACAGAGTCGTAGAAGGTCTTCAGGAGTGGCCCTGTCACTCCAAAAGACCTGAGTCTCCTCAGGAGGTAGAGCCGACTCTGGCTCTTCCTGTACAGTGCGTCTGTGTTATGAGTCCAGTCCAGTTTGTGGTTCAGATGAACACCCAGGTACTTGTATGAGTCCACTCTCTCAATGTCCCGTCCCTGGATGTTCACTGGTGAGGGGGCAGTGGGGTGGTGTCTGCGGAAATCCACCACCATCTCCTTGGTCTTCCCCGCGTTGATGAGGAGGTGGTTCCGCTGACACCAGTCCACAAAGTCCTGCGCCAGTCCTCTGTACTCCACGTCATCGTCGTCCGTGATGAGTCCGATGATGGCAGAGTCGTCAGAGAACTTCTGCAGGACACAGCTGTCCGTGTCATGTCTGAAGTCTGCAGTGTAAAGGGTGAAGAGAAAGGGCGCGAGGACAGTGCCCTGGGGCGCCCCCACACTGCAGGTCCGAGTGTCAGACACACAGTTCCGGGCTCTCACAAACTGGGGTCGGTCTGTGAGGTAGTCCAGGATCCACTCTGCCAGGTCATACTCCACACCAGCCGTCTCCAGCTTGTCCCTCAGGAGCAGCGGCTGGATGGTGTTGAAGGCGCTGGAAAGATCGAAGAACAGAATCCTCACAGAGCTGCCAGGCTTTTCCAGGTGAGAGAGAGAGCGGTGCAGCAGGGAGATGACGGCGTCCTCCACTCCGATGCCAGACCGATATGCAAACTGCAGCGGGTCCATGGCTGAGCTCACGGTGGAGCGGAGGTGGTCCAGGACTAGCCGCTCCAGTGTCTTCATCAGGTGGGACGTGAGAGCCACTGGCCTGAAGCTGTTGAGGTCTTTGGGGCGCGGTGTCTTAGGCACAGGTACCAGACAGGAGGTCTTCCAGACCTGTGGTACCACCCTCAGCTTCAGGCTCATGTTGAAGACATGCTCCATAACTCCACACAGTTCATCTGCGCAGGACTTAAGGAGCCTGGGGCTGATGCCATCAGGTCCTGCTGCCTTCCTCACTTTAATCCTCTTCAGCTCACTCCTCACCTGTGCTGCTGTGACAGTCAGTGGTTGGCAGGGGGACTGTGTGCTGGGGGGATGGGTGAGTCCAGGCGAAGTGGGGAGCTGATGGTCCGGGGCAGATAAGCGAAGAGGAACAGATGCAGGGCATTGTCCAGCTGTGGAAGAGGGAGCATGCAGCTGTGCAGGGGGAGGGGCGGGTGACCGATCAAACCTCAAGAAGTGAGCATTTAAATCATTCACCCACTGTAGATCCCCCTCTGTCTGGGCAGGGGGGATTTTGAAGCCCGAGATGGTTTTCAGGCTCCTCCACACTCCCTGAATGTTCTTTTGCTGCAGCTGCTCCTCCATCCTCCTCTTGTAGCCGGCCTCAGCCTGCCTGATCTTCCTCCTCAGCTCCTTCTGCACAGTCCTCAGCTCCTCCTTGTTCCCTGACCTGAAGGTTCTCTTCTTCTCCTTCAGCAGAGCCTTCAGTTCACGGTTAATCCATGGCTTGTTGTTTGGAAAACACCGCACCGTCCGGGAGGGAACAATGTTCTCAAAACAGAAGTTGATGTAGTCCGTGATGCACTCTGTGATGGTGTTGATGTCCTCCCCATGTGGGTCATAAAGCTCAGTCCAGACAGTGGTGCTGAAGCAGTCCCTCAGAGCCTCCTCGCTCTCAGCAGACCACATCCTCACCTCACGGGACACCACAGGCTGCCTGCGCACGATGGGTTCATACACAGGCCTCAGATGTACAAGGTTGTGGTCCGAGCTGCCCAGGGGAGGGAGGGGGGAAGAGGAATAAGCCTCCTTGGTGTTGGCAAAAAACAAGTCCAATGTTCTATTCTCTCTGGTGGGGCAGGTAACATACTGGGTGTATGTTGGTAGAACAGAAGAGGGAGAAGCGTGGTTAAAGTCACCAGAGATGAGGAAGAGAGCCTGTGGATGCTGTGTTTGCAGCCTACAAGTGCAGGAGAGCAGTGCTTCACAAGCATTTTCAGCATTGCAGACGGGGCCACATAGACTGCGATCAAAATCACATGTGAGAACTCCCGGGGCAGATAGTATGGCCTCATGCCAATAGCCAATAGTTCAATATCCTTGTTACATAGCTGCTCCCTCACTGTGCAGTGTTCGGGTTTGGACCAGCTCGACAAATCCGAGCAAATTTGTCAGTCCGACAAATGTGTTGTCGGACCACCACGTTGTGTGCAATGCATGCAGTACATTTGTCGTGTCCTTGGGTATAACACTGGACCTAGCGTCATGTGATGTATTACTTAGTCAGATATACTTCATTAATCAATAGAAGTATGTGATACAAATTCCAGATGAACAATACAAACATAAGGGTTTGAGATACAAACTTATGAACAGGATGGTTGAGTGAATTTGCTGAAGGAGGAATCTACACTGCCAAAAACCCAGTTCCCATCTATCATGTAACAGCCAAAACCTGTTTATAGTACAACTTTTAGCATCAGAATTGAACAACATAGCGTCTGTATGTTCCAAGAAAAAAAGAAAAAATCGAGGAAGTTAAAAGGTTGAACCCTCCCCCTCTTTTCTCTTAGCTGTTCTATCCGAGCCATCTATTTCAGTGCAGAGTAAAGACAGATTAGGGGCTAAATCCCGCGCTCTTTTGGCTGGAGCCTGAAGTGCGTGTATGTGGGGGGGTGCGACGGCGAGATGGCCCATGAGCGAGCCCCCATTCGCTGGAGATCAGGGGTTAGTCCAGGCACAGATTGAAGGGAGACACACACAGAGAGGCGATGTGTGTCCCCTACATGTGAGGCCTACATGTATGTTGGTGAAATGCCACAGAGTTGGCATTGCTGTATAAACTTCAATGTCCGACCAATCGTAGCTAAAAATAATTGTGTTTAACCCCTTAAAGCTATCTCCTGGTATTTTTTATTTAATTTTGATTTGCTTTAATGTAGAGAATTAAAGGAGTAAAGGTGTGACAATTCCTTGAACAGCTGGGGTTTCTGAAAAGCTCAACACGACACACTACACTGAGGAGTAGACATTGGGGAACAATCAGGACAGAGGCGGTAATGATGAGCCCTTTGCCTCATACTCAATACATGCAAAGTAGATGCAGCGCAGTTATTTCATCCCAACTTTCTAGTAGCCGTATTACATATATATAGTATGCTACTATCTTTATATTGCCTTATAGGGAAAAATAAACACATTGGCATTAAGTTCACACTTGTGTCTGTCACTCAACCAGAGCAGGACAGAAACTGACCAATAAGAGTTGTATAAAGACAAGGCCTCTACAAAGTTTAGTTGTAGAGCACAATTTATATACAAATGAATTCAAATTGCTTTACAGAATAGGAAAAGATACATTAAAATTATAATACAAAATGATATAAACAAATAAGTATTATAGAATGTACTGTACTCCATATGAATGACTTTATATAGAGTACAGTACTTTATGATTTTAGACTGGACGCTGCAAATTTGAGTGTAGTGAAAATGCTAGTGTGTAGTATGGGTAAGAGCTCCGGGTTGTGCACGTCACAGAACTCTCAGTTAGTTAAACCAAAGGAGATTTTAGGAAGCTAAATACTAAACTTTCATTCATAAGTGGGCTATTCTGTCATAGTGTCAGACGTCCCCCTGCCTGCTCCAACCCAGGGACATGGTACTTTCGATGGTGCTGAGAACCTTCCTCAGCCTGTTGAGCCTCCTAATGACTAAAGTTTGTTCAGCTTTCCATCATGTGAACTAAGTATCCCAGCGATTGGACTGACCAGCGTGTGATACTCTGGATCCTCTTACTAAAATCCTGGGAAACACATTCTACCAAGTAAACTTTACAAACCGTTTTAGGCATCAAATGGTTCTGAAAATCATAGTGAGAGCCCCAGAATTTGAGGCGAACTCCGGACCTGAGGAGATCTCTGGACTTGAGAAGATCTCTTCTTTGTCCATGAATATGAAAATAAAAAGTGTTTTGTAGCTTAACCTCTGTAGAACAAGACTTATCAGCCTAAATTCCCCAAACATTTGTTTTATCCATGTGCTCCTAAACCCCGCCCAGTGTCATACTCTAAGTCCCAGAGAACAGAAAGCCGCATGACACAAAACATACAAATGTGCATTATACGCTCTATTTAAGACAAATTGGAATGAATCCTAATATTTCAGCAGTTCAACAACTAACTTGTTTCAATGTCAGCAAATTACCCCCAATTTTTGTTTTTTTTCTCTTTACTCAAAAAGAGAAGGGGGCTTGAACATTTCTGTTGGGCCTGCAATTTACACAGGTTGATAAGGCCAATATATTTTTATTTTGCATTTGGCCAATTTCCAAACTTTTTTTAACCAAAATAAATCCAGCCTGTGTTTATCCCAATGCAACAAATGTCAACATTTTCCCCCAAAAGATGGTTGTTGTGGGATCACCCGCAGCTCGTAGACTTTTCCTGAAAAACACCAACAAAACAGGAAACTGTGGGAGCTCAGGCGCTCCAACAATCCACCAGCGCTGACTCGACTCTGCTAACACAAGTTCAAAGCCACATGATGTTAATGAATGTTCCCACGTACAAAGAGAAGCTATGTAAATGTTACCTCTCCAGATGTTCTATAGCACCCCTCCCTGCGCCGCCAGCCACGTGCTAGCAGTTAGCACAAACCTTTGTACCGTCTTCTGCCTGTAGGGGCTATCAGGACGACGCTGGCTCAAAATCAATATCTGCCGCTAATGAAGTTTAGCCAGGAGTTTTAATGAAGCAGAGCATTTGCATTTAAAAGTAACAGAGGGGAAATGGGTTGCTTTGGCCCCATATCTTATTCAATACATACACAAGAGCACGGAGCAGTGGGGTGCTGTTAAATTTGTCTGCATGCGGCTGATTTGGGTTATAATTGGGGAATGTATATATTTACTAGTTATGGGTTTTGAAATGCAATGAAATGGTGGCTATTTCATGCATCTACTAAAATGAAGAAAAGAGCTGCTTCACAAAAGTATTGCTCAATAGGTAAACTGTTGAATAGCAAATCCTCATAAACTGACCTGTGTTTCTATCATACCATGGCATGCATTCTGCTATAGACATTCTCATACCTGGAATACAGTTTTGAAGAAGTCGGACTGCAGATGCCGTTATATTCTGACATTATTAGATCAATTATATGATTTAAAGTTATGTTTGGGGTTAATTGAAGTCATGGTTGAGTTGATAATGGTGATTGGTAATGGTAATAGTGGCGATAATGGTTCAGGTTAGGAACATCCTCCAGGAAATGAATGTAGGTCAATTGAACGTCTCCAAAAATCATGAAAACCCAACATTTGTGTCTTGCTGCTCAACTCAGTCTGGCGTCCTTAGTTTTGAAAGGGCAGCAAGAAATTGACTGTCTAGAAACTGTCTTGAATCAGTGCCTTTTTTTCTCAATAACTGTCTGTGTTGAGCTTAATAACTGTTAAGATTCACATAGTATTTCTTAATAACCTACTTCAGCCAAGTGTATGGGTGGGTCTTGGCTACTGTTTCCCTTTGATTCAAGGATACACACAGCCTACATTACAAAGCAATAAGAGCCCTCAAAGAGCCCTCAGATCAAGGTAAACAGCGTGCACAGGCCATGTGTGTGGTCATTCGACTGTAAGAATCAGAAGAAAGCAAATTAGTAAGAGCTGCGTGTTTTTCTCTCGGTGTTTCGAAGAAAAACTGTAAAGACATTTTAAGTAGAGATAGGTTTATGTTTATTGGCAAATATATTTAATCAAAAACTGTCCTTGCTCTATGATGAGTGAGGGCCATAGAGGAGAGACATTTGTTTTTTTGTCCAATTATGTCGCAGTAATAGAATAGAGAAAAGGAGTCCGCGCTTTTGAGAGACGTGGTAAATCCGGTTCATCTTTCCCTACCAAGTTAGTCAATAATGTCCCACAAACGTACACTCGCTCCGCTGCCATTTCAGTGCAAGCAAACTTTCAGCCGATTGTATCACGTCTAATAGTATCATCCTTATCCAGGACAGTAGAAACTTAACTTCCAGAGCTTCCTAAACGGGGCGTCCCATTTGTGACAGCAGCAGTTTACAGCGTGTCGCGGCGCTGCCTCCTCTGCTCCGCGTCTCTCCGTTCTTGAAAGCCCAACCTGTCTGTTCTATGCAAATAACAACAAGGCGACATCCCCAGAGTGTTGGCGCTTGGTGAGAATACTGCCAGATCTTTGTAACCATTGGGTTTTTTTTTTTTTTTTTTTTTTTTTTTTTTTTTACAGTCGTCTTTCCCCTGCCGGCAAAGTGTGCCACGGTAGCAGCTGCGGCAGGAAGGCGACTTAGCCTCCAGCAAGACTAAAGCGAGCATCACAGCAAAACAGTTGTTTACTTTGTTTGAACCGAGCACCCGAGGGAGACGGCACGGAGTTTCTGAATCTTTTACTCTCTGTACTCGCGACAAAGCCTCGGCTGAATAACAATGTCATTTTCTCTACCTTTCGACGTAGACGCCAGCTCTTTTACCGCCCTCCCTCCCCTTTTGCACTCTGCTCGAATAATTCATCGTGGCTTTTGAAAGTCCTGGATAAATCGACGGTGACACGTAAACTACATTATGTTTTTTTTGCTCCTTTTTTTTTTCGTAAACTAACAGCCCGCCTCATCTCTCTTTAATTGCGTGGCAGTTGGGGGGCGCAGATGTGCACAGATGTGAGCGGAGTGGATGGAAAGACGGAGGGAGGAATTGTGTAACATATATATATATATTTTAAAAAAGGGTGAGGCAGAACTCCTAAGTGAGCCGGTGCAGGCGAGCGGTGTGCGCAGTGGAGTGGAGTAAACGTCTTGGGGTCGTTTACCAAAAATCTGAGCCAGGCAACTAACTCCATGGCAATATATTTGTGTGAAGTTTGTACAATGTTGGTTTTAAGCAGAGAAGATACAGTTTGTAGTTTCAGGAATAACTTACTCAATGGAAGGTCACGAAATCAGGACAGGGGGCCATATCCTTTATTTTGTAAGTTGTTTTGTAGTAGTTTGTTAGTTGCTTTCAGTAGGATTTAGTAACATCCAGCCCTCTGATTACACAACAAGTAAATGTAAACTTTGCCATAATTGTTTTTGTAATTAAAAATAAAAATCACCATTATTTTTTTGTGCCTGTTCGTTTATGTGGGTAGTTACTGGATGTAACTCAGGTTCTATGAGTGAAAGTAAATTTTCTTAAAATAATGAAAATAAAAATTAAAGTATAGGATGTAATTCAAGTCCCACGATGGATCATAATTAATCCTGAGGTAGCGTTGTTGCATGATTTTAACTATCATTAATACAGTTCAGGGCAGAATTATCAAACGTGCATCTGCCAAAAACAAGCGATTTAACTTGGCAAACAAAAAATCAGGCGAATGCCCCATAAAAACACGCTCTTTTCACCCTCACACCTTCTTCACCAGCTCAGAGTCATGGGGTCTGTCACGTGTTAAAATGCCAGCTCTTTACTTATCGAAAAGTCAAGTGGCGGATCAAAGCTACTAAATGTGTTGACTTCATGCAAGTGTTTTGGGTTTTTTTTTGCCGCGTGTGACTCCTTCTCTTTCTTGTCTCTTCTCTGCCTTCCCTCCGCCCGTGCACTTCGGCGACGGGCAATAAATAAGTGATAGCTAATATGGTCACATGTGACGGAGCGGAGCTGAAAGACGGAGTGGAGACGAAGGCGAAGTGTTGAAAGACGGCGATTATTCGTGCTCCAGTGAGGCCGGAATTTCTCAGAGTGCCACTAAAAGCATGTGAGGTTCATGTCACTCGGTTTGATGAGGGGTGGAGAAAATAAAAGGTAGTGACACCCCTCCCTTTTCTACAATCTCTGAGACTTTCGCTCAGAATTCGGACACTCGGAGTGGTCCTACTTCCCGCCAGGCTGTGCGATATTTATAGCCGTAGAATGCCCACAGGTAAAGCTAATATTGTGAGCTGAGGCGCCGACTGTATTGTTTTACCGTCCGATGCCAGGGGTGAGGAGTAAATGGAGATATACGTTAGGACCGGCAGCTTCCAGAGACATCTTCATTGCTGGGACAGGCGGAAAAAAGAAGAGCAACAATTAGATATGATATTACTGGTGAGGATTCATGCAGTTGATCCATATCTGATCGTAAAAAGTACATTAAAAAACCGTGTCGTTTTATTCACTGCCCGCAGTAATGGTACTTGATAGATTATTTGAATACACGTTTTGTACTCATAGTATAAAAGATGTGTTTAAGGTGTGGTCAAGTTTTTGAGGAAGTGGGGTGTATTTGCTTTATGTAAATGTCAACTTTACTTATATAGCAGATTTACAACAACACCAGTCGTGCAAAAAGCCATGGTAAAAAAAAACACTGCCAATGTTAAGAAATGTGTCTAAAGAGCAGATCTAAAAGACTCTGGTGGAGCAGCTCTGATCTGCAGAGCTAGATTGTTCCACAGTTTTGGGTGCAGCCACGGCAAAGGCCCAATCTCCTCGAGTTCTTCATCGAGATCTGGGCACGTTTAACATCAGCCGGTTTTCTGACCTCGTCTCATCCGGCCGGGACGTAGTAAAGGCTGATAAAAGCTCGGTCAGTTGTACCTTTAGGCATTTAAAAACAAACATCAAACTGTTAAAATCGCTCCTGAATGTGACAGGAACAGGGACAGTGGAAAGGAGCCAAGCACTAGGGAGATGTGCTCTTACAGGGGGATTGTCGAGGTCCTTCTTCATGAAATAAGTCTGTGAATCTCCTGGCTCCTTTTATCATGTTTTTGTGTTTGGCTAAGCTCCTCTGTAAGTCCTCTTCCTCCCGAGCCTCCAAAAACACTCTTTTGCGACGTCCCAGGGAGAGCTCCAGGATCTTCTGCTCTGTTTTCAAGTCTATAAATGATCGTCAGATTCTGCACATTTCTATCGTCAAATTACGTCCATTACAACTGCATTAGAACGATGGGGGAAAGCTGGGTTTGTGCATCTCCCGTTTGTAATTCCCTCCGCTGCCAGTCGATGGAGCTCTAACACAATTCTTGACATGGGAAACGCCTGATTGATAGAAAGTCACTTTTAATAGATCTTTAAACTTCTGAAACATGACATGCCAAAGAAAAAGTACTCAAGAGCATGTTTAAAGGCCAATAACTGTACAAATAATACATAATATGTGTCCTTTAACTTTGAAACTGTTTTTGAATCGCAGTTTGTAACACATCAACAAAGAAAAACAACTATGGAGGAGGAAACCATTATATAATTGCTCCAAATCTAAAAGTTTAGCCCTGAATCATACTTTTAGGAATCAGTGCCGTGGAGTAATCGTTCAAGGCCTCAACTGCGTGATAGAATAATACGATCTCGACACTCCTCACTCCCAAACCGACTCGCTCGCTCGCTCTGCACATGAGTGGTTTCGCAGGAGCAGACGGGAGCGCTGCAGCTGTCACTCCGGACGGGCTGCACATCAGCGCTCTGACAGGAGGAGGATGCCCCGCATACTAGACCTCGCTGGGGACG
This sequence comes from Eucyclogobius newberryi, assembly GCF_026437365.1. Classification (NCBI taxonomy): domain Eukaryota; kingdom Metazoa; phylum Chordata; class Actinopteri; order Gobiiformes; family Gobiidae; genus Eucyclogobius; species Eucyclogobius newberryi. The sequence goes on along the minus strand of NW_027316056.1, from coordinate 30,628,310 downwards.
GGGACCATAATGGGGTCCCCGAGAGCGCCGCTATAATGCGACTCATCCGCCCCCCCCACACACCACACCACTCTCTTTACCCTTTTTTCCACAAATGACTTAAGTCGGTGAGGAGAGTATCCACGTGTACGTTGAAATCACCCTGACAATGCAGTAGCGGATTAGAGACGATTGTGATGAATCTTTTATTAGACTTTCTCTCCCCCCCCACGTCATCTTTCTTTTGCTCTTCTTGCTCCTTCTTCCGCGCGCAAGAGAGGTCTCGCTGCGGTGCCACTTCTTGCGCACATGTCAACGCCGGAGTGGAGGAAAAAAAAGAAGTTGCCTATAAAGAAGAAGACGGCTGACACAGAATCGACAGCATTAAAATTTATCGGCGACGGCTGGCTCGGAGAAACCTTTTGAAAATCGCTTGTCCCCTTCCGTTCGCGCCAACCAAGACAAGCTCTCTCCGTCCTCATCAATTCTTCAGCGTCATTTTGACACGGCATTTGCATAATCCCGCCGCGTTCGTTTGCGAGCGTTAAAACGAACGCCGGGAGAAATGCATGTATAATAAAGCGAGCCGAAAGTTGGTGTTGTTGTACGCGATGCTGTTTGAAAAGCGGTTTTGTTGGCGCGTTGAGGTGGCTTGTCAGGCCGGGGCGGATCTGGCATCTCGGCACACCGCTGTTAACACGACAGAATGAATAGTGAATGGTACAGGCCCGGAGAACAAGAGGCCTCAAGCGCAACAGTCGAGTTTGGTAGGTTCAAGTTAGTCTGAGGCGGGAGGTTGTGTGGAGATTTTTGAAGTAGGTTTTGAGCAATTTTTGAGGTTCTTTTAGTGATTGAATGGGTGGATTTAGATGAAAGTATGTTACGTTTAGATGATATGGTATTTTTTTTTTATGGTAAGATACGCAAAACTTACTAACGTTGGTCCTATTTGTTACTTTTCATCATTAGATAAATGTTCATATTCTTTATCAAACCATAAAATGTCAATAAATATGTTTTGATTGTTGGAATCCAATAAAAGAGTTTTGATTTTTAAATATTATCTTTATTTTTTGTATTTATTTTTTATAGTTTGACACATTTTTGTTTGTTATAGAAACTGTGTTTGTTAGAATATTATTTACTCTGCAAAAAAATACATATCAATTGCCTAAAATGAAGAACTCAAGTGACGTGGAATATTTCAAGGGTTTAGTGACATTTCTGGCTGGTTACGAGATATTTTAGCCTGAATTAAGAAAATTAAATTGAAACACATTTAAACAAGTGAAATAATCCAGGTCAATCAAGTAAATACAGCCTAACGAATCAAGGTTATTGAAATGAAAATTCATATCCTAAACTAAGTCCATTTTTCCACTTCTTTTTGCAGTGTATTGAGTTTAAGCATTTGTTGTTGTTTTATTCAATGAGTAATTTTGTCCTTTACTTTCTGTATACTTTGTATACTGATACTTTTTTGTGCATTTTGAGTTTGGAATTACGATTTGACACTTACAAACTGTGTGTGTTTGCAAACAGTTCTTGGCCTTGTATCTGCTAATGCTCATGAATTTTGACATTTATAATGGCACAATTGATTATTTATGCTTCTCCATTCGGATTATTTCCTACATTTATTATTGACAAAACAGCGTTGGGTTTTTAAACATATTACATAATTCACTTTAAACATTTGTGGCAAACTGTAGACTATTTCAATGCATTATTTGGCAGGACGATTTAGACCTATACATAACAAACTGAAAATAAATCATTAGGTAAATAATAGATATCTGGTATTATCAAAGGGCTGAGGAGTCTTCTTTTCACACACTTGGGGGCAGTAGGAAAATATGTAGTTTTGTTCCCTTTGTGTAATTTTTATGTGTGATTTTTTTTTTTTTTTTTAAGAATTTAGATTTTTTTGTCAAGAATCATATAATTTGCACTGAAGATTTGTTTTTAAATGGGCTCTCTTTTTTTCTTTTTCTTTTACCACAGTTACAACAAACAATCAAATTATTATTATTTGTTGGTTTAAAATGGGCCAAAAATACAAATAACAAAAGAAACACTTTTCGTTTCCATCAGCCGTATTTTCATGTTTTCCTTCTGCAAGTGAACTGTTTAATGCACTTGTTTTTTAATGCGTGTGGATGAATTCATGTTTTATCCTTTTACTATTTGTACAAATGACAATGAAAAGCATCCATGAAGTAAATGTCCTTGTCCCTCTCGCTCTGCACTTCTTCCAGTCGACTTGCGGCGGTCCGTCTGAGTGCCCCGGCTCCTTCGCTCTCCCTTTTCCCACCTCCGTCTCACCTGTCTGCCCCCATCGTCCGCGGCAACGGCAGAAGAAGGGGCCCGAGCCGGCGAGAGCGACGGGATGCAAATGCTCCGTGAAAAAGGCGGCATTAAAAATTGAGCGTCTTTCCATTCGAATTAGACGCCGGCTTCCGTCTCCATAAGCAGCACTGTCTCTTTAAATCAAACCCTGTGTCGCTCCTGTGATGGCCTGTTTACCAACTCCGCCGCTGAAAACGAGACCTGCTCCCACCGGACCCCGCTCCTTGTATCAATATAAATAATGTATATTGGATAAATAATTTCTGTCCGCTGAATAATGCACGGCACATTCACTTACACTGGGTGCCGGGCAGAGGAGGTAATGTGTCGGGACAATGGTGTCGGGACAATGGTGTCGGGAGTGGGACGGGGACGGGGACGGGACAGGTGGAGGGTTAAAGTGACCCCGCCCGTCGGCCCCAGAGTGTCGGACAGATGGAGTGGACTGGGACGACTGTCATGGTCCGCTGTGGTGCGTGACAGGTTTGTGTAAAGTGGAAGTGTTGATGTGTTTACGAGGAAAAGGCCGTGTGTATTTTGGGATTTAAACAGAAAAAGGCTCGACTGTTGAGAATGTTTTCTCTTTTTTTTTTCAATATTCCATTTTTTTATTTAACTGAATGAAACCGAAGGTGCACACAGCACGAAGAATCCGTTTGACTATTGTGGAATCTGTTTTTGTAGCTTTCTTTAATCAATGTTTGGGGGCTTTTTGGAGGAAAAAACAGAAAAATCACTATTCCCAATTCTACCTTCTGGATTTTTGTTGTTTCTTTTTGAGATATTGTTATTTATCTTTATTGTTTTATTCTATGTTTTCTTTATTCACACACCCACACGCTGGGACAAAAGACAAAAGAGTCCCCCTTCTTCCACACTTTAGCATCAGCTCTTTTTATCGACGCACAAAGCTCATGTGGAGACCCAAAGTATTATATTTCCAGTGCAAAATGCATCATCATCCAAGTCAACACATTTCATAAAGAAACATAAAGAAGAAGGAAAGGCTGAGAATAAACGTGAAGTTGTTTCCTTTTTACTCTAGTTTTAGCCACGTCTCACAGCGCCTTGGAATTAATTTGGAATTACTAAACATTCTTTTGTGAACGGCTTCGATTGCCTTTAAGAAGAAACAGTATAATTCAGGTAAGATTGTATTTATTAAGGCAACGTCAGTTATGTTTGGGTCAGCTGCTCTCGTGGGCCCCTGAGAGCCAGGACCTGTGCATGAAACACAGACCACCACAGAGACACTCCAAAGTGAAGCAGTCTGAGGGACCGAAGCCAGTGAAACGCGGCTCATACAAATCCTGAGTTAAACACAAAATTCCACCAATAAGACGTAGTTGAAGAAGTACAAAGGCTCCGAGTGCCACCGGGGTCCACCATGCAGACGTACTGGCACCACAGCTTGAGAAACACTGATCTAAAGTCATTATTGAAGTGTCTCTCAAACTTGTTTTTGAGGCATGTCCTGATATTTAGGTGGACATTTATATATGTTTGTGTCTCACAGTTCGGTAACCAACTCCACTTCACCTTCAATCTATCTATTTGTAATTATAAAACTCGTGGTGCGGGGTCCCAGTGGAGATCAGGTTCACAGCCCCGCCCTCCTCTGAGCAGGACTCCCACAGAGGAGGGCGGGGCTGTGATGAATGGATCATTATGAAAATCCTCCTGCCAAAGCTTCAAGTGTAATTAGCTTTAATCGGCTAATTAGAGAGAATTTGGGGATAGCATAAGCCTAATTGGTCCCTTTTCTGCTGAGCGGAGGGGAATTATTAGATAAAGATACTAAAGGTGTGAAGTAGACGTTTTGTTCATTGTTTTATCCAGTAACAGGAGCTGGAGTTCACCTGGCTCTGTCAAGTGAATTATACACAATATTAGTCTGGAAGTCAGGAAATGGTCTAACGTCATCATCTGATTGGTTGAAGCGTCACAAGAGCAGAATAAACCGAGAAATCAAACTGCTGTTAAATCCAGTCAGTCCTCTAATACACAAAGTGCTTCTATGTGCACGTTTTTATTCCTTTTGACTTCCCGCCCCAAACTGCAATGCTGCTCTGTGATTGGTCAGGCCCACGGCAGCTCAAACCGAACCGCACAAGCCCGACCTGGTTCAGCGGGTCAGAGGGTCAAGGGTCAACCACAGTGTCATGAAGAGGACTCACAGACACGTCCCAGAGTGTCTTAGTGTGACTGAAGATCAGACATAACATGTTTATTCCTCTGGTCTGGGCGAAGTGCGTTAATGAACAAACTTAACCAGACGCAGGATTGTAAACACACTGAGTCTGGCTGATTCCCATGTCACTCCCTGAAGGTCCAGGAGGAGCTCAGCGTTCAAATGTGTTGCATTTTCGACAATACAATATTTCATAATGAGGTTAAAGTTAGGATTAGGTTTGTTTGGTTAAGATTGGGTCTTTGGAACATGTGATGCTTGTCCCGCCTCACGATGAAATGCAGAACTTTGAGGGAGTCGTACAGTTCCATTACTTTAGGAAATAACTAGTACGTACAGAGCTCTAAAACGTTAGAGGATGAGGACAGAGTCTCGGGCTGGACCATTTCAATCTTGACAAAAGAGAGTCTAAAAGAACATCACTTTGAGCCCTACAAACAAGTGTTTACACATTCTTATTTATAATGTTGGCCTGCGTTTTACACCGGTTGGAAAAACCACAGGATCCAGCCCAGGTCTATAACAAGGCTGTTCCAGGGTTTGACCACAATAAAACTGGTTGTTGTTGTTGTTGTTGTTGTTGTTGTTGTTGTTGTTGTTGTTGTTTCTGTTGTTGTTGTTGCTGTTGTTGTTGTTGTTGTTGTTGTTGTTGTTGTTGTTGTTGTTGTTGTTGTTGTTGTTGTTGTTGTTGTGTTGCTTTTAATGGCGTTGGCAGCCGACTGAAAAGGTGCATTTACCGCCACCTACTGTAGTTGTACATCTTCAAAGTATGTGTTTTAGAGAAAGAGAGAGAAAAAAATAATAATAAAGCTACACCGTTATTACAGAGAGACTAGTGGAAAGGAGGGAAAATATATGGATCATATTTACTGTGAATTAAAGTAAATTTCCCCCAAAAAATCCATGGACTTTACAGATAAATGGATGGCTCTGCTGTATATATTTAAAGTGTTAAAGCGTGAGGGCCTAAGCTGTTACGGTTGCTAAGGAACGATTTGTCATGAGCAGTGGTGGTACAAAGTACAAGAGTAAAAGTATCTGTACTTTACTTAACGCCCCTCTGACAGGTCGGACGGCTCATTGAACTAAAATACATTTGAGATTTATATATTTATTTTACTCTCACTACATCTGAGAGCAGATATCTGAACTTTCTATTCCACTTCAGTTTTCCACTGGACTAAAAAGTAAAAGTATTTCCCTTACGGTTTTAGACCTGCTTAAATAACTGTGTTTATTTATGTTTATATCACATTTATAGAGTCATCTCGCTCACACTTTTACAGTTACAATCAAACTAAATTAGGCTTTATAAATGACAAGGACAATAGTTTCAAGATCATAATCCGACTCATCATTTTCACTCATTTATTCAGGTAGATTTTTTAGGTGACACTTTTAATTTTACTCGTATTTTTGGCTCCTGTGTCTGTACTTTCACTTGAGTAACATAACAGAGTACTTCTTCCTCCAGCGACACAAAACGACTCACATATCCTGAAGTACACATCCGTCCGTACTTACTTTTCCTCCTCTTCTCTCCTCACCTTTGACCTTTCTTCACCTTTCCTCACACAAATACCACCACAACGCAGTTTAATCACCCCCTAATTACCTAAGATCACCCCTCAGAAACAAGGCTCCTCTCTACTTTGCACTCACAGGCCGTATTCACTCCTCTTGGTGAGTGTGTACTTTGCCTCGTGTACTTGTAGTGAAGTGTACTGCTCTTGCCGGTGCCACTATAGCAGTACTGTGAGAATATAGTACATGAAGGCGTGTTTTGGCCCCTGACAGCTTGTTAAAGAGCAGCAGTATTCAGCCCCGCTCCTGCCACATCCTCTTTGTTCACACGGTGCAGTAGTGAGCGACTGGAGTACAAGTTGTCAAGGAGAAGCTGTGCAGCAGTTCAGCTCGGACAATGTGCGGAAGACGCGTTTAGTGCAAAGTTATTCCATTTGGAGTTAAATTATGATCTGGGGAAAAAAAACAGGTCCAATTGTAGAAAATGTCATTGCTTGTTATTTCTGTTCGCTTTGTACCTGGCAGTAGTAGAATTAATGAAGTGGAAGTATTTGTAGAAAGACTATTTATTATTATTGAATTTTATTGAATTTATTTCATTTGTTATTTTTAATATCATTTATTTTTCTTATTGAGTTAATTTAGTTTTCATTTTTCTTTCCTTCTTTTTCTTCAAACAGTGGTCCAGCGGTTTGAAAAAAATTCAAAATGTTTATCCGTGATGGAATTAATATTTTCTTAAACAAAAAAAGAATGAAGTCACTGACCACAAATAAATATTACAAAAAAATAATAAGAAAAAAATAATAATGAAGGGATTAAATCTATATTTTTATAAAATAATTCCTAGAAAACAACTAAAATACTTCAGGAAACGAGTATTTGTGTACAATGGACGTCATTCTTGCAGCAGGTGAATCTTTAATGTCAGCCTGACCCCTAGTGGACATTATGGGAAGCACACGCAGATCCATAACTGAAAGCACTAAACTAAAGCCACAATCTTCAGACTTGATCCACACGTGCCTCATATATTTAGATATTTTGACAGTTTGTCCTGCAGAATGAGACGTTTGACATGAAAAGAAACATTCCAAAGTGCTCGTAATAATCTGTAGCTTTCTATCTCGACAGGTACATTTTCACCGTGTTTGGAAATATTCACTCTTTCATTTGGTGTTACTCCGAATACAGTTACTTTCCTAAAATCACAGGAATACATCATTTTATCATGCAATTCAGGCTTCAAACTGCAAACAGACAACACCGCTAAGATGAACAGCTCTATCATGTGATGAATAAAATGTATCGCGAATGGCATAAAAAATATGTCGAGTTTATAATTAAATGCAGCTCAAATGGTCCATGTACATTCAGTATTCTTTGACTGAATTCATTTCAAAGTATTTTTCCCAACACATATTTTCACATTCACACAGCACTATTATCTGCATTAAAAATAAAATAATAACTTTTCTAACAATAGGATGAAATGCTCTAAGTGAGAACTGCATCTTCTACTTAAATGTAGTTGTTGTGCTACTGCGACACAAATGTATTAAAAAAAAAATTATAAATAACACTTTGTAACTTTCTAATGTTTCTGGAGGACCTGCTTGTCTCCATGGAGATTTTATTAGGATTTACAGGCAAAGCAATGACATTTCTATGGAAAGGAGCGGGTAGTGAATCCCCAACTAGAAAAGTGACAGAGTGCATCTTTAATCAAGTCTTTCCTGTGATTCTAAAGTGCCTGCAGTGAGCGTCAGTGACCACCAGGGGGACAGGACTCTAGAGAAGCCAACGTTTATGTTTGGAACCTTCAACCTCAGGGACAGCGGTGAGAGGAGGAGGAGGAGGAGAAGGAGGAGGCAGAGGAGGAAGAGGAGGGAAAGGAAGATGAGGAGGAGGGAGAGGAAGATGAGGAGGAGGAGGAGGAGGAGGAGGTTGAGGAGGAGGCAGAGGAGGAAGAGGAGGCAGAGGAGGAAGAGGAGGCAGAGGAGGAAGATGAGGAAGAGGAGGCAGAGGAGGAAGAGGAGGAGGAAGAGGAGGAGGAGAAGGCAGAGGAGGAGGAAGAGGAGGAGGAGAAAGAGGAGGAGGAGGAGGAGGAGGCGGAGGAGTAAGAGGAGGAGGCAGAGGAGGAAGAGGAGGGAGAGGAAGATGAGGAGGAAGAGGAGGCAGAGGAGGAGGAGGAGGAGGAAGAGGAGGAGGAGGAGGAAGAGGAAGAGGAGGAGGAGGAGGAGGAGGAAGAGGAGGAGGCAGAGGAGGAAGAGGAGGGA